>NW_006408908.1:1189615-1194283 GCF_000296735.1 Chrysochloris asiatica
TCATCATGAGTCAGAACTGACTCGAGACACTTAACAAAAACATGGTGTTTAGAAGGAAAGGGAAACTCAAGTATGCATTCTGGTAGGAGGAGAATTGGAACATCAAATGATAGTGTAATACTTAATTGTACTAATCTAGATAAGAGTTCTGATGTGGTGCTGTAAGGTAAGCACTGAATTGCTAACGACAAGGTCAGTGGTTCAAACCTATCATCGGCTCCTTGGAAACCCTATACGGGGATGCTATGAATCTAAACTGACTTGACGGCACTGAAAAACAACAACAACCTGTATTTTAATCACAGAAACAAACTTTTATGTCATTTGTTACTGGATCTTTTATAGTGGTGTAGCACTGTAGTATCAACACTGGATTGTGAACCACAAGGTCAGCACTTCAAACCCACTAGTCACACCTCGGAAACCCTGTACATGGTCGCTAAGAGTTGAAACCAACTTGACAGCACTTAACAAAAACTACAAATATGTTGAAAGAATATGAAAAGCACCTAGTGTTGAAAGAACTTAGCTCTAGGAATGGAAAAGGAATTATTTACTGTAATTAAAGATTTCTGTAATCTTTAATTTAACTGAGTAATTAGGAATGAATTATACATAGCCAGGTGAATGCAGAAGGAAGAATGAGTGGAGGACATAGCACAAGAGAACCTTTTGGAAATGCAAGATTTTCTCTATGACGAAAGTCTAAGATATGAGCAGGCAGAAAAGATGAAAAGACCACAGAGATTGTTGTTAGGTTCCTACTCATAGCGACTCTGTAAACAACAGGAGGAAACATTTCTTGGTCCTGTGCCCTTCTCACCATTGTGGTTATGGTGGAGCCCATTGTTGCTGCCACTGTGTCAGTCCATCTCGTTTAGGGTCTTCCTCGTTTTTGATGACCCCCCACTTTTTCAAGTATGATATCCTTCTCCAGGGAATGAATCCTTCCTGACAATATGTCCAAGGAACAAGAGATGAAGTCTGGCCATCCTCACCTAAGGAGCATTCTGGCTATACTTCTTCCAAGACAGATTTGTTTGTTTTTTCTGGAAGTTCATGGTACTTTCAGAATACTTCACTAACACCATAACTCGAATGCATCAGTTATTTTGTGGCCTTCCTTATTCATTGTCCATCTTTCACATGCATATGAGGAGTTTGAAAATACCATAGCTAGAATCAGGTTCCCCTAAGTCCTCATAATGACGTCTCTGTTCTTGAACACTTTAAAGAGGTCTTTAGCAGCAGATTTGCCTAATACAATACGTAGTTTGATTTCTTGACTGCTGCTTCTATGAGCATTGATTGTGGATCCAAGCAAATGGAAATGTTCAAAGACTTCAGTCTTTCTTCCCTTATCATGATGTTAGTTATTATTTCAGTTGTGAGGATTTTTGTTTTCTTTAAACTGAAGTGCAATCCGTACCAAAGGTTGTAGTCTTTGATCTTCATCAATAAGTGTTTCAAGTCCTCTTTGCATTCAGCAAGCAAGGTTGTGTCATCTGCATATCACAGATTGTTAATGACTCTTCCTCGCATCCTAATGCCATGTTCTTCTTCATGTAGTCAGATTATTTGCTGAGCATACAGATTGAATAAGTGTCATGAAAGGATACAACCCTGACATACATCTTTCTTGATGTTAAACCATTCGCTGTCCCCTTTTTGTGATGACTGCCTCTTGGTCTATGCACAGGTTCCTCATAAGCACAATTAAGTGTTTTGGAATACCAATTCTTCATAATGTTATCCATAGTTGATTGTGATCCACATTCTACCCTAAATCTCATTCAAATAAATCCTCTTCTTTTTGTCTCCAAGATTGATGCAGTATTTTAGGTCCTCATCATTTCTTGACAAAATTACCAAAACAGCCTCTCAACTGGTTTTACATCTCACTTCCATGAAAATCATGGATTATACTGCCATCAGATTCATCTTACTAAAACAAATATCTGGTCATGCTACTTCCCATATTGAAAACTTATCTTTAGGATAAAATCCAAATGTATGAGTATGACAGCAATCTGTTTCTAACTATCTCTGCCTACCACTCATCTGTCCATTTTTCATGGGTTGCTGTGCTGCTGGAAGCGATGTCATGGCTATTTTAAATACCAGCAGGGTCACCCATTGTGAACGAGGTTCAGAGAAGCTTCTGGATCAAGCTAAGCTAGGAAGAGGACCAATTCTGATGGTTAGCAACTGGAAACCGTATGTCTGATAGAGTCCAACAACATACTGCATTAGGCAAATCTGCTGCCAAAGACTGCTTAAAGTGTTAAAGAGCAAACATGTCACTTTGAAGACCAAGGGATATCTGACTCAAGCCATGGTATTTTCAGTTGCCTCTTACACATGTGAAAGTTGGACAGTGAATCAGGAAGACTGTTGAAGAATTGGTGCATTTGAATTAAGGTGTTGGTAAAGAATATTAAAAGTACCGTGGACTACCAGAACAAATAAATCTGTCTTAAAAGTACAGCCAGAATGCTTTTCCATCGTCTCTTTCTGCAGATGTAGTCAATTTGATTTATATGTATTCCATCTGGCGAGGTCCATGTGTATAGTTGTCTCTCTCTTTTTTTAAAAAATGTTTTATTGTGAATTATGTGATCGGATACATGAGAGAACATTGCCTTTACATTCATCCCATCATATATCGTTTCATTGCCATGGTTATAAGCCCCCTCCAGGCATCATCATACAACCAAAAGGTATACCCTGCAAGCCTGCCCCCCGATTGTCAGCACACAGCCCCTCTCCCTCTCTGGGTCTAAAGTCCCCAGGCGCTCCATGTCTCCACGTCATCGTCTCTGTCTCCATCTCTGGTGTCACTGCTTCTCTGAGTATGGTCCCGCACTCCACTCTTCACCCTTGATGGTCCCAGGAACCTCTGCTCCTGGACTGCAAAGTCAACCAATTCCCTCCTTTTTCTACCAAATGTCTACCTTTACATTTCCAACCTTCACAGTCAGCACTCATAGCAATTATTCACTATTCTGCCACATGAGTGCTATCCCCATCTCCTTTCATCAGCCCCGCCCAGACAAATTGGATACTACTCAGTGGAGATTCTACCTTCCTCCATACCTTCTGGATCTAGGCTCCATCTTGAAAGCTTGTAAGCCAGTCACTTCTTGCCTTTGTAGCCCCCCATTTTGGGTAGCCAATTTTCAAATTGCCCATTCTTGTCTACCCTGTGTATTGAGGGGGTGGGAATTATCCTCGCTGTAAAGATTTGAGCTTTTTTGAGTAGCTCTTTTGTGCTACTGCATCCTTGGTATAGGTCAAGTTTATCAAATTGTATCAGATTACTCTTTTTTTTCCCTCTTCTTTCATCTTCTAGTTGAGTTCTGATTATCCAGCCATTGAAGCCAGGTCAAGTGAGTATGATCTGCAAGTGTGGGTGTTCTTGTGCATATGCCCTCACTTCTTATCAGCTGGACGCTTCAATCTCCACTCTAGTCCTCTGTGGCTATGTCACTGACTCTGGGCCCAGAGTCATCTGGTCTTGCCATGATGCTGGCCATCAAGGTCTCCACCCGGGTTCACAGGAGTCTATTGAACATTGTAGGGCTTAGCTCGCAGTTTCACTGCTGCTTTTCCCTTACTTCCCCTTATTGGTCACCAGTCAGAGCACATGTCTGCCTGTTTACTCCCATTGAGTCTTAGTCTTGGAAGGGAGTGTGCCCTGAGGGGACCCAACCACTTGTCTTGATGTCTCCCTGGATGAGCAACTTGCTTGTTCTTGTAGTAGTCAGTCGGACTGCTGCTATTGTTTTGTATTTTTCCTGTTGGTTTTTCTTTCAAGAAGTATTTTCTGTTCTTCTAGCTGCTTCAGACTGGTCTGCTTATTCTTTCCAGTGGAAATTTCCCAGTTCAGAAGATTCTGGATAGGGTTCAGGATTCCACCTATGGTCTTATGTAATTCAGAGGCTCCATAGGAAGCCTCCTTCACTGGGCACTTTGTAGCCAACCCCATTTTAGTTATTCCAATCAGTTATAAGTAGAAGACGGACTTATAAGCCTTCTATGGTAATAGTTCTGGCTATTCCTTTCTCTCCCCCTCAAGTGTCAATTTTATAATAATATGCAAGGGAACCAAGATTCAAAAGGCAGCCAAGCATCTGAACATTGTTTCCCCCACTTTGTCCATTCCAACCATGCCTCAATCCCTGTATTCCGGAGTCCTGTTGTTGACCATGCATCATTAGTTACTACCTCTGTCCCCGTTAGCCAATGCAAACCTAATTGTTCTCCCATCGGCCTTGTTCTTCCATTCCCCTCCCCATTCTTGTGTATTGCCCCCCTCCCCAGCACCCAAACTATCCTGTGACTATTCCCTACCCTGTGCTTCACCTTCCCCTCCCTCCCCTTACCCTGCCCCCCACATCCAGGTAACTAGCAAAGAATTTCCCCCTCTCCCTTTAGTATGGGTTCTTTTTCTTAGTCTTTTACAATAGTGGTCCTATGCAGTATTTCTTCTTTTGTGACTGACTAATTTCACTCAATGGAGTGTCCTCAAGGTATATTCATGTTATGCAGTGGTTTGCAGCTTCTGTTCGTGAACAGTGGTCTGTTAATGTCCTGTGCCCATTTTTTAATTGGATTATTTGTATTTTTCTTGTAGATGTGTTGTAGTTTCCTATATATTTTAGAAAT
>NW_006408908.1:1194383-1197362 GCF_000296735.1 Chrysochloris asiatica
CCCAGGACCAGATAGTGTTTTGTTCTTTTGTTCATAGGGTTGCTATGAGTCGGTACCGTGTTGATGGCACCTAACAACAAGTGTATCAATAAGCAGCATCCATATAAATAGAAGAAAAGATTGAAGTTGTCAAAGGTTTCATTTTCCGTCAATCCACTATCAACACTCCTGGAAGCAGCCGTCAGGAAATCAAATGTTGTATTACATTAGGCACATCTGCTGTAGAAGACCTCTTTATAGTATTCAAGAGGAAAGGTTTTTGTTTGAAGACTAAGGAGCGTCTCATATGAATGTGAATGTTGGACAATGAATTAAGAAGACGGTAGAATTAACACATTTATATATGGTGTTAGAGAAAAATATTGAAAGTACCATGGACTGTCTGAAGAACAAACAAATCTGAGTTGGAAAAAGTACAACCAGAATGCTCCTTAGAAGCCAATATAACTAGATGTCATCTCGCATACTTCAGACATATTATTGGAAAGGCCCAGTTCCTGAGGAAGGACCTTATGCTTGGTAAAATGGTAGGTCAGCGAAGAAAGAGGGATTCCCAAATGAGTTAGATTGACACAGTGGCAGCAGCAATAGGCTTAAGCGTAACAATTTTGTAGTTGGCACAGGACCAGGCAATGTTTCATTCTGCTGGGCATAAGATTGCTGTGAGTTGGAACAGACTCGACGACACCTAGCAACAACATAAACATTCATGTGGAGTTGTTTGTGTGGGCATAAGTTTTCAACTTATTTGGGTAAATACTTAGGAATGTGAAAGCACATTTGCCTTCATAAAAAACTACCATATTGTCTTCAAAAATGACTTTCCTATTTTTGCATTTCCACCAGCAATGAGTTTCTGTTGCTCTACATTTTTGCCAACAGTTGGTGTTACCAGTTTTGGATGTTAGCCATTCTAATAAATGTGGAAGCTATGTAGTAGTGTCTCATTACTGTTCTAATTGGCAATTCCATGAAACTATAGTGGGTTATACACTGGGCTATTGCCACAGGGTAGGTGGTTTGAATCTATGAGCCATTCCACAGGGGAAAAATGAGGCTTTCTGCTACTGTAGATTTACAGCTTCGGTAACCTTATACAAGATCAACATGAGTTGGAACTGACTCAATGGAACACAACACACTACAACAATGACATATAAAGAGTCCTGGTACCATAGTGAATTAGGCATTGGGCTGCGGACCTCTTGTTGTTGTTAGGTGCCATCTAGTTGGTACCGACTCATAGCAACCCTATGTACAACAGAACGAAGTACTGCCCAGTCCTGAGCCAACCTGACAATCGTTGCTACACCTGAGTGTATTGCTGCCACCACTGTGCCAATCCATCTCACTGGAACTCATCTTCTTTTTTCCACCCTCCACTTTATCAAATATGATATCCTCTACAGTGACTGGTCCCTCCTGATAGTATGTCCAAAGTATGAGAGATGAAGTTTGGCTATCCTGGCTCCCAAAGAGCACTCTGGCTGTACTGCTTCCAACAAAGGTTCTTTTGACAGACCATGGTACTTTCAATATTCTCCTCCAACACTATAACTCAAATGCATCAATCTTCCTATGGTCTTCCTTATTCAGTGTTCAACTTTCACATGCATATAAATAAGGTTATTGAAAATACCATGACTTGAATCAGAAGCACCTTAGTCCTCAAACTGACATCTTTGCTCTCAACACTTTAAAGAGGTTTTGTGCAGCAGAATTTGCCTACTGTAGTACATCAATGCCTTTGGTGCACCTTGAACTTCTTCCTTCTGTAACCTTGGCTCTTGATCATATGCTACCTCTTGAAATGGTTGAACATTGACCGTTTCTTTTGGGAACAGTGACTGTGTTTTCTTTCCATTTTCTTGTTATCCTTTCTGCATCATTCAATATTTTTCCCAAATAATCTCAGTATTGAATTTCAAGGCTTGAGTTTTTCCCTCAGTTCTTTCAGCTTCAGTTCCTGCAAGATCACTCATGGTGGACAGGTTTCAACTGAGCTTCCAAACTAAGAAAGACTCAGATGAAGGATAGGCATACTAATTCTGAATATTTAGCCACAGAAAACATTATGAATACCAGTGAAATAGTGTCAGATAGCACTATTTAAATTACATCCTTTGATTACTTTTGTGTGTATGTGTGTGTGTGAACTGCGTGATATGAGAGACTATCAGTCGGCTTTACTCCGTCGTTTCATTGAAATGATTATAATCTCCTCTGTGCATTGCATCATCATTCAACAGTGTTTCTACCATTCCCTCTCTGTTTTTCTATTTTGTGTGTGTGTGTGAGTGGGGGTGGGGGGTGGGGGTGGTGATAGGGTGGTCCTGGTGTGGTTCAAGCTCACCAGCTGCTCCTTGGAAACCCTATACAGGGTCGCTATGGATCGGAATTGACTTGACGGCACTTAACAACAACAACAACAACAGGGTGGTAATGGGGTGCGGTGGGGTAGGGAGATGTACACAAAAACACTCAGGAATATATAATAATTTTTAAAAACCAAAGGGCACATCCCACAAGCCTGCCTCTTGGTCGCCAGCACTCAGTCTCTCTCTATGAGTCTAGAGCCCTCAGCTGCTATCTCGCTCCATGTCATCATCTCTGCCTACATCTTTGGTGTCTCTGCTTCTTTAGATAAGGTCCCGCATTCCACAAGTGCTCTTCTCCCTTCATAGTCCCAGGGTCCTCTGTATCAGGACTGTAAGATTAACTCCTCCCCAGTTTTTGTTACAAAATTCCTACCTTCACAGTTGTGACTGTTGCAGTTAGTCATGGTATCAGTCACTCACTATTGAATTGTAAGAATCTGATCCCCATCTCTTTTCACCAGACTTATCCAGACAAGATTGAAACTATTCAGAAGGGACTCTATCTTCCCACACACACTCTTAAACTAAACCCCTTCTTGAAAACTTTTAAGCCAGTCACTTCATGCCTTTATCGCCCCCTCATTTTAGGTAGCCAATGTCT
>NW_006408908.1:1199176-1200376 GCF_000296735.1 Chrysochloris asiatica
CCGACTCGACGGCACGTAACAACAACAATATATATATAGTTTTTGCTTTTAGTGTGGGTATCTCTTCTTAAGCTTTTACAATAATGGTTTTATGTAATATTTGACCTTTTGTGACTGACTAATTTCACTCAGTATAATGTCCTCAAGGTTCATCCATATTATATGGTGGCTTGCAGCCAGTACATCATTTGATTTCTGGACTGCTGCTTCCATGGCATTGTTGATGAATGATCTAAACAAAATGAAGTCTGACAACTTCAGTCTTTTCTCCATTTATATGAATGTTGTTTATTGGTCCAGTGGTGAGAACTTTCGTTGGTTTTTTGTTTGTTTTTTTTTTACATTGAGATGCAACCCATGCCAAAGACCATGGTTTTGATCTTCACCAGTAAGTATTTTAAGTCCTCTTCGCTTTCATCAAGCAAGGTATATCATCTGCGAATCGCATTCCTCCAATCTTTTTTTTGTCCTAAAGCTTTTATTGTGAATTGAGTGATAGTTTACATGGTGGAACATCGGTTTTACACTCAGCATATTTTGTTTCACTGCAGTGATTACTATCCTCTCCATGCGCCATTGGTTAACAGTATTTGCCTCTATTCCTGCTTTGTATTTGTGTGTACATACTCAAAAACATGCACAATTATAAAGTCACTTAAATAACCAAGGGCACATTTTGCAAGCCCGTCTCCTGCCCGCCAGCACACAGTCTTTCTGTTTCCATTAGTCTAGAGTCCTCAGTTGCTCTATCTTTCCATGCCTTCACCTCTGCCTCCATCTCTGATGTCACTGCTTCTCTGGATAGGGTCCCACATTCTACTTGTGCTTTTCTCCCTTGATGGTCCTAGGGTCCTCTGTTCCTGGAATGTAAGATTAACTACTCTCCCCTTTTTGTTCCACAACTTCAACCTTTACAGTTGTAACAATCGCAGTTAGTAATGGTAACAGTTACTCACTTTTGAATATAAAAAAATCACATCCCCATCTCGTTTCACCATACCCATCTAGACAAAATGGAAACTATTCAGTGGGGGTTCTACCTTCCCCTCCTTGCTCTGAAACTAAACTCTAACTGGAAAACTTGTAAGCCTGCCACTTCATGCCTTTTTAGGCCCCTCATTTTAGGTAGCCAATGTCTTAGCTGCCCGTCCCAATCCACCCTGTTCACTGAGGAGAGAGGCTTCATCCTTGATGTGAAGA
>NW_006408908.1:1203854-1206232 GCF_000296735.1 Chrysochloris asiatica
GCCATTCCTCCTCAATTTGTCATTCCTGCCATAGTAAACCAAATGATTGTCAGGTTCAAAATGGCCAATACAAGTACACTTCAGCTCACTAATGCTTAGGAAACAATGTTTATGCATTCTATTTCATTTTTGACAATTTCCAGTTTTCCTAGATTCATACTTTGTACATTCCATGTTCCGATTATTAATGGATATTTACAGCTTTTTTTCTTCATTTTGAATTGTGCATCATCATGGCCAACCCACCTTTGAGGACACACCTCTTCCCTAGTCTTATGTTGAGTACCTTCCAACTTTAGGGGCTCATCATCCAGCACTAAATCTGACAATATTCTGGTGTTCTTCCTCATGTTTCAATAATCTGTTGTTGACAGTTTTCCACTGCTAGTCATACTGTTTTTAGTGACTAAAAGTTCAGAAGTATTCCATCTCTTCTTCTTCCTAGTCTGTCTTCATCTGGAACATGTCTACCGTGGGTGATCCTGTTGGTATTTAAAATACCTGTGGCATAGCTTCCAGAATCACAGCAACACACAAGCCACCACAGTACGGCAGAGTGACAAATGTGTGGTGTTAACTTAAAGGCTGGCAGTTCAAACTCACCAGCTATTCTATGGGAAAAAGATGAGACTGTCTGCTTCTGTAAGGACTGATAACATTTGAGACCCTATCAAGCAGTGCTCCTCTGTCTCATAGAGTCCCTGTGAGGTGGACTTTACTCATTGGTAGTGGGTTTTGTTTCATTTTATTTTTAATTTTGAACACAAATCCTTTTATCAGATTTTGCAAAGATTTTCTTCTAGTTTGTGACTTGTCTTTTCATTCTCCTACTTTTAGTATGATTTTTAAGGGTCTATGTGGTTATTTTTCTTGTGGTCTTCATAATAAAAATTATAATAATTTTTGTTGTGGGCCTATAGTCTAAAACCTATCAATTAACAGACAATAGGAGAGTAGACATTTTTTTTCCCTCCTTTGCAGCAGCATCTAAATACACCAGGTCTAATAATAGAACAGAAAGGGACCGAATAGAACTTCTCCAAGATGCTGAACCTTTGGACTTTAATGCAGACACATTCACTGATGATCCTCTTGAATCTGAATCAGGAAGGTAAGACCCAGCTGTGTCGGTTTGGCTATGGCATTCCTATGGCTTTTTAATATGATACTGACCTGACTAGGTTGAAAACAAGTAATAAATCAATATAAAGGAAAGTGTTCCTCTTTACTAACATAAAAAGCATATTCAGCAATCCTTGATTCCTTTTTATACTTTCTAATGCTTTGTATTAACAATATAGCACATGCTGGTGTTAATTGAAATTGGTACCTTCCTCCACTTTCAGAGATATTATCAGTGAGATCGGAGAATTGAAATAGATAGCAAGAACCCTAGCAATATTTATGTACCAATTTCTAACAATCTCGTTTATGAAACATCATGTTTAATTTACAACAGCTGCATAGTTTTTTCAGCATGTTAAACTCTGTTTTAAGCCCTGTAAAAACAATGTCTTACAGTTATAAATTCAATTGCATTTGAATTCCAAACAAGCTAAGGAACATGCTCAAAGTTATAGCTTGTAAACACAGGCAGTTCAACTTTCAAACTAAAATCTGGTTGCAGAATCGTGTTTTTAGCCATCTATGCTATGAGGAAATAATGAAAAAAAAACTAAATGTCATACTCCAGAAGAGATTTGCTTTAGCATTGTTTAGTCATGTCTAGAGCTAACAGATGATCAAGACCCAGTGATAGTGATGGAAGAAGTCCTGTGAAGGAAGAAGAAGGTGTACTGATTTTGTTGTTGTTAGTGCCATCAAGTCGGGTTCTGACCCATAGCAACCCTGTATAGGGTTTCCAGGGAACAGCTGGTGAGCTTGAACCTCAGACCTCCTGATTCAAGTAGACTTCCCAGCCCTGTGCATTAACCAACAGCGCCACACCAGGACTCTAAGGTGTACTGAAGGCACTGGCAAATAATAAGGCTCCGGGAATTGATGGAATACAAATTGAAATCTTTCAACAAAGTAATGCAGCACTGGAGGTACTCACTCATCTATGCCAAGATATTTGGAAGGCAGCTACCTGACCAACTGATTGGAAGAGATCGTATTTATGCCCATTCCAAAGAGATGTGATCAACAGAATGCAGAAATCATTGGACAGTATCATTAATATCACATGCAAGTAATATTTTGCTAAAGATAATTCAAAAATGGCTGCTTCAGTACAGTGACGGGGAACTGCCAGAGGTTCAAGCCGGATTCAGATAAGACTACAGAAAGAAGGATATTTTATTGACTTCAGATGGATCTCAGCTGAAAGCAGAGAATAACAAAAAGATGTTTACCTATGCTTTATTGACTATGCAAAG
>NW_006408908.1:1207032-1208010 GCF_000296735.1 Chrysochloris asiatica
CAGAATGTTCCTTAGATGCCAGAATGGCGAGACTTTGACGCTCATGTTTCAGACATGTTATCAGAAGGCACCAATCCGTGGAGAAGGACATCATGCTTGGTAAAGTTGAGGGTCAGCGTAAAAGAAGACCCCCTCCCCCCCAACGAGATAGGTTGCCACAGTAGCAGCAGCAACAGACTCAAGTGTAACAACAATTATAAAGTTTGTGCAGAACCAGGCAGTGTTTCCTTCTGTTATGCATAAAGGTCCCTGTAAGTTAGAACAGGCTCAGTGACACCTTACAAAAACAGAAACAATAATTGTCCAAAAAAAGGCTAGAATACCTCATTTATATTTAACACCACTCACCTGTCAGTTTGTTGTACTGTGGTGACTTGCATGTTGATATGATGCAGGAAGCTATGCCACGGGTATTTTAAATACCAGCAGGGTTACCCACAGTGGACAGGTTTCAGATGAGCTTCCAGATGAAGATAGATTTGGAAGAAGGAGAGACAAACTATTTCTGAATATTTAGTTGCTGAAAATTGTATGAATAGCAGTGGAACACTTGTCAGATAGCACCAGAATATTGATATTGAAAATGATGAAGAACACCAGAATATAATCAGATATAGTGCCAAAAGATGAGCCCCTCAACTTGAAAGGCACTCCAAAATACGACTGGGGAAGAGGTGCCTCCACCAAGTAGAGTTTACTGTGATGACAGAAATGGAATAAAGCCTTCAGGAACTTCACTTGCTGATGGGGCACAACTCAAAATGAAGAGAAACAGTTGCAAACATCCATTAATAATAAAAAAAACATGTAATGTTTGAAGTATGAGTCTAGAAAAATTGGAAATTGTCAAAAATGAATTGGAATGCCTAAACATTGGTATACTAGGCATTCTGTATACCAATATGTACTGAATACCAATATGAGCTGAAATGTACTGGTGTTGACCATTTTGAATTTGACAGTCATGTGGCTTACTAC
>NW_006408908.1:1208580-1209811 GCF_000296735.1 Chrysochloris asiatica
TTGCTCATATGCAAATTCAGGTTGAAGCTGAAGAAAATTAAAACAAGTCTAGGAAAGCCAGAATATGACTTTGAGCACATGCCACCTGAATTTAGAGATCATCTGAAGAACAGATGTGATACATTAGATACTAAAGCCTGAAGACCAAAAGAGTTGTGGGATGATATCAAGAACATCATACAGGAAGAAAACAAAAGACCATTAAGAAGGCAAGAAACAAGGAAAAGACCAAAATGGGTGTCAGAAGAGACTCTGAAACTTGCTCTCTGATGTTGAGATGCTAAAGCAAATGAAAGAAATGAGGAGGTAAAAGAGCTGAATAGAAAAATTTTTAAAAGACAATTCAAAAAGAGTAGGTCAAATATTTTAATGAAATAAGTGCAAAGACCTGAAATTAGAAAACCAAAAAGGAAGAACACACTCAGCATTTGTCAAACTGAGGGAAATAATAAATTGAAGCCTCAACGTGAAATATTGAAGGATTCTAAGTGCAAAATATTGAACAATGCAGAAAGCATCAAAAGAAGATGGAAGGGATTGGCTACCATCTTTGCAGTGTTGCCAGTTCCGGCTTCCCATTTGTCGAAGCCACCTCTGCAGCGCTCCTCCTCCTTCGTCAAGGACTCCAGCAGTTCTCTCTCCAGAGTGCCCGAACTCATGCTTTCTTTGTCATCTTCTATATTGGATCGCTGGCTTGCTCCACCACGTCACACGCGGCTGTGGACACCAGCTGAGATAACCACCAAGGACTTACAGGAGAAGTAGGAGGTTGTAGAGAAAATAGAATAGGAGAGCTGCACCTGCTAATGGGAATGCTAGCAAGGAAAATGCAGAACAGGAGGCTGACAATGAGGTAGACAAGGAAGAAGGTGATGGTGAGGAAGAAGATGGAAATGAAGATGAGGAGGCCAAGGCAGCTACAGGCAAACAGGCAGCTGAAGATGAGGAGGAGGAGGATGTTGACACCTAGAAGCAGAAGACCAACAAGGATGACTAGATAGCAAAAAAGGAAAAGTTAAAGGCCACCGTGACCTATTCACCCTCCACTTCCCGTCTCTGAATCGAAACATGGTCACCTCCGAGTAGAGAGTCCCATTGCCCACTTTGGACAGCGCCACCCGCAGATAACACATGCTCACCACCACCCAACCAAAACCACAGTGTGAATTTGCAAAAGTGTCCAAGGCTTTGCTTTTTTTGCTTAAAAGTATTTTAATAAAAAGGAAAATTT
>NW_006408908.1:1211061-1221479 GCF_000296735.1 Chrysochloris asiatica
TGAAAGTGAAGAGGACTTAAATACTGATGAAGATCAAAGACCACAGCCTTTGGTATGCTTTGCACCCAATGTAAAGAAAACAAAAATCATCACTACTGAACTAATAAACAACATTCATATAAAAGATTCAGGTTGTCAAAGACCATTTTGTTTGGATCAACCATCAGCACTCATGGAAGCAGCAGTCAAGAAATCAAACCACATATCATTAGACACATCTGCTGCACAAGACCTCTTTAAAATTTTGAAGAGCAGAGATATAATTTTGAGGACTAAGATGCACCTGACCTTAGCCATGATATTTTAAATAACCTCATATGCATGCAAAAGTTGGACAGTAAATAGGGAAGATTGTAGAAGAATTGATGCATTTAAGTATTTTTGTGTTGGAGGAGAATATTAAAATACTATGGACTGCCAAAAGAACAAACCAGTCTGTGTTGGAAGAACTATAGCTAGAATGTTCCCTGGAAGCTAGAATGGCCAGACTTCGTCTCTCATACTTTAGACATATTGTCAGGAAGGACCAGTCCCTGGAGATAGATACCATGTTTGGTAAAATGGAGGATTGGAGAAAAACAGGAAGTCTCCCAAGAAGATGGATTGGCACAGTGGCAGCATTGATGGGCTCAAGTGTAGCGATGATTGTGAGGTTGGCGCAGGACTGAGCAGTGTTTTGTTCTGTTGTGCATAGGGTTGCTGTGAGTCAGTACCTACTCGATGGTAACTAACAACAACAAATTTAACAGTTGGAGAGTGATTATGAAATGGATTTTGCATCTTATATGGCTTATGCATTTTACATTCCTCACTCTGTTATGCATTGTATTCTAAGTTTTAAAACGATGCTGTTTAATTTATAACTAACTAAGTCTCTTTGGACTAAGATGCATGGGAGGTTAGGTTTTGCTTTTAACTATTGAATAGGTTTCACAGTGCTTACAAATCTTGTAGCCATTTTTAACATGTTCTTGATTTTCTCACCTCTTTTAATGGCATTTCTTTATATCTACCTTTCAGGTATCAGCCTGGTGGACGCTATCTCTCGATGTCTCGCAGTCAAATATTTGATGATGTCTAACATCTGAGAGAAAAACTAGCTGAGCTCAACGCACGAGTTCAGTCTGTATAAACATCCATATGCATTGACCTTACGCTGTGCTCTGGGTAACAGTGTCAGGAGAACACAACAGGTGTGGAGAGTCAATAGCATCCTAGTACTAACAGCCTATCCATTGGTCATTGAATAGAATATCATCTTTTCTCATAAGATTTATTATATACCATTCCTTAAGTATCTGCCTTAGAAGTATGGTTAACCTGGAAGGATTTCATTCATCATAAGATCAGCATATGTTGAGAACATGTAGTTCAGGTTGCTTTAGATTAATTTTTTTCAGGAAAGTTTTGTTTTGTTTTGTTTTTCAAGGTCCAAGTAAGCTGTAAATGATAACTATAGTTTTATTATGATCATTTACATTTTTCTGTTTCTAAAAATGTTTAAACTGTGAGGTGGGACTTCAAAGTGTTCCTGGAAAACAGAATGAAATGATAATGGAATTTTTCAGGAACTTTTAAAAGCCCGTTCATACTTCCCAAAGAGATATAAGTAATTAAAGACCTCAAATAATCACCACATTCACAAAATCCAGGTCTTAAAACAAGACTTACCAGTGATAACAATGTATAAAGT
This sequence comes from Chrysochloris asiatica, assembly GCF_000296735.1. NCBI lineage: Eukaryota > Metazoa > Chordata > Mammalia > Afrosoricida > Chrysochloridae > Chrysochloris > Chrysochloris asiatica. The sequence continues at coordinate 1,212,755 of NW_006408908.1, forward strand.
TCTTTTTCAACTCTGTATGCAAATTCGTGAGGTTTTTGCATGTACAATTAAAATTATCTTTCAACTGCTAGTGTTAGTATCGTTAGCACGTTTAGAATAATCAGGTGACATATTCTTTCAGTCTTTGGTAATAACTGGACATTTTTAATGCTTTTGGTATTGCTTTGTAAAAGATTTTTACTTCAGAGAGAACTGGTCAGTTTTATCATTTAGCATATTAATTTTAGCTATTTATCATTCCATTCAAGGAGAATCCTAAGCATTATCTACAACTACTTGTTTTTGCTTTGTTTTTTTTTAAATTGCCAAAGAGTCCCACAAAAATCCCTAATATTTAAAGGTGCCGTTTATATTTTTTATAAAAAGAGCATCTGGTCATATAACGGGAAAAAGTGAATCCAGTCAGTGCTATTACTAACATTTAACATGTGGTATATAAAAAACTGAAAACGGAGGTAAACGTATTCTCACATAATTCCATTCTAGTTTTGTCCTTAGTTATGTTTAAGCCAAAGTCCGCTATTGTACTTTAAAGCACCAGTGTTTCATTTCCAAGTAAGCATGATCTTGTGCAACACGTTGCAGAAGTCTTTAGATTCTGGAATTATTTGCAGATTTTGTAGGCTGTGTAACTGGTGACCATACATGAGCTTGCTCAAGGCAGCCCCAGTTTCACTCCTATTACCAAACAGAAGGATGAGTAGTGCTCATTCTCGCCTCTCCCAGTTTGAAGGTAAACGATATGATCTCCCTGTGGTGCTGTAGGTAAAGCACTGGACTGCTCACTGCAAAGTTAGTGCTTCCAACCCACCAGCTACTCCTTGGAAACCCTATGCCAGGTGACTTTGAGGCAGAACCAACTCAGTGGCACTAGCAACAGCAACGATGTGATTATATGTTTCTTGAAGGTAATCTTCCTCTGAAATCATACATTTTTAATATTGTCTTCTTTAATTAGTGTTGATTTTTTTTTTTAAATGAAAGATACAATTCCATATGGGTAACAATAGGAAGAGCGTCATTTCTCTTATCTGATTGTTTCATTTTTTATGAACTTTGAGATTGAGATCCCCTTTAAAATGATTGCCAGTGAAAGTTTACTGTCTGAATGCAACATCATAGAGATTGCTCATTTGAATACACCCACACAAACACACTGCCTCTGATTGTGAAGTGTGGTCAGAGAGCTGTAGGCCAGGAGCAGAGATGATGTAATCCTGTTTAAAACCTCACGATTGCCTCATTGAATACTTTGGGCAAATGATGTAACCTCTCAGTGCCTCAGTTTCTTCATTTTCAGAGTGAAGATGATACTCACTGTCCAGCTACTGATCTACCTCACAGAGCTATTGTGAGGGCACTGGGTTAATGTTTATGTACTTGAGTCATTGGTCATGCTACTGTGACTAGTGGTACTTCAAGTTGTCAGATGTGGAAATGACCATTCCAGAAAGGGTCTGCTTCCTTATGATTACAGAGAAAGTCCCCCAAATAAAAACTTTGCTTCTAATAATTCATCAGAAGTCTTGTGAAGATAATGTTGTTTCTTAATGTGGTTTCATCAGGAAGCTCAGCTGCTGCTGTGCACTTAGAAGCAGGAAAAGAAAAGAAATTGTTCAATTACTTTTATGACCTACTTTTATAAGACGAAGTAATAGGAATGTGCTAGGGAACAATACTACTTTCCTTCAGTACTAATTTTTCTATGACTATAATAATTGAAGTATATATATAGATCCGTTATGACTTTCAATTTATTTCTTAAAATAATTTTTCATTGTTTCATTGATCCAGAGCATAAACAGTCTATCTTACAGGATCTTTATGCAAATCTTATAGGAAGGTTACCTTGCTTATTCTTTAATAATAGACTACTTTCTGGTAGTGTAGTGGTTATGAATCAGGTTGTCAGGAGTTCGAAACTACCAGCTGTTCCACAGGAGAAAGACAAGGCTTTCTGCTCCCGTAAAGATTTACAGCCTTGGAAGCCCTGTTCAGGGTCACTATGGGTCAGAACCAACTCCACAGCACTTAACAACAACAACAATTTTGAAATGTTAGTTGTTGATATTTTTGAAGTTGGTAGTCTGTTTGATAAAGTCAGCATAAAAATGGAAGATCACAACAAGGTGAACTGACACCATGGCAAAAACAAAGGGCTTGAATATAGCAGTAATTGCTGTGTTACGTTGTACACTGAGTCACTCTGAGCTGGAACCGACTCCACTATACCTAACAACAACAGTGTGTTTGACTCCAAAACCAGGAAAATGAAGAGATCATTCCTGGAAAACTGAGTTAACATTTATTTCCTTATATCCAAAACAAACTATAATAAGTACAAAAGGATTTCTGTTTTGAAAACTTGTTTAAATTTAATGACATTTATTGCGAAACATTACTAAATCCATAGACTTACAAAGTATACAGTTCATAAGGAATTACTTCTGGCACTTTTTGATGTCTTTTTCATCTAATAATAAATAACTGATTAGAACTTTTAAAATTACTTTGAAAAAGTAGGTAAGAATATTCAGTATGCTAGTAGTTAACTTCATGACTTACCTGTAAATTGTTAGGTAATCCTTTTTACTACAGCAGGACCTTGTTATTATCAATAGAGCATTTTTGTAAAATAGAACATTTCTGATAGTATCAGCTTAATGATTATAATTTGCTCTTTTACCAAGTGGCTACAAGGACCTCAGGATAACTACATCACGCGAGAGGTCCTCACTTCAGAGAGTGGTAAGAGCAGGTCAAATGCTCAAAGGCTTGTTGCCTCTTACGAAGAATACAGTTAAAAATGTTGATAATCCAAAGCTTCAGAAAGCTACCAGTTGATTTGTTCTTGGTTCATATGTAACTATACCATGCGATTGGGTTATCAGTTATGAAATGTACACTGGCTGTATACCCAAATTAAACTAAACGTGGATAGGAAAGTCTAGGGTTTTCTAGGAACCAACAGTAGCGTATAAATTCAGGAGAAGCAAGAAGCTGTCTGCTCCCATAAAGATTTGCAGTCTGGGAAACCCTGTAAAGGGTCACTATGGGTTGGAATTGACTCGATGGCAGTGGATTTTGATTTTGAGCATCTTAATGAAGGAATTTCATTTATTTGCAGTATTGTTGTTGTTAAGTGTCATTGAGTCGTTTCCAACCCATAGTGACCCTGTATAGGGTTTCCGAGGAGTGGCCGGCAAGCTTGGACCACCAACCTTGCAGTTCAAACCAACTTTGCAGTCTAGCTCATTAACCCACAGTGCCACACCAGGACTCCTGATTTGCAGTAGCAGATCTCATTTTTTAAACCTTTCATAGGTTTAAAGAATATTCTTGATGATTATTGATTGCCATATTAAAGGAAAAACAAACTCTCCACAATTGTTATTCACATTGTAAAGTAATGTGAGTTTATTGTACTTAGGAGATTTGAGTAGGCCATGCCAGAAAATTGCAAGATTAAATGTATTTGCACTTAGAAGCAAAAGTATGTCCCTGAAAAATCTTAATATACTTGAATCTCAGAAGTATAATGGATCATATTATATTAAGTTCTAAATGTTCACAGTCAACAGATTTAAGGACCTTTTCTTTCCTCTCTTCCTCCTTGCCTTGCTCCTTTCATACTGTTGAGGGTGGCTGACAGTTTGCTTCTATTCCTTTTGCATGCACGGTTATTCCGGATGATCAGTACACTTACACAATTTTCCGATCTTGCTACTTGACAATATTGTACTTAAAGTATGAAACGTATTCTGTTTATAACACAGCTGCAGCTGAATGTAAATCTGAAATATGCTGGCTCAGAGTGTAGTCTTGTAAGTCACTTAGGAGGGCACTTCAGTAACATTAGTTCTCATCAGTGTAAGGTTTGACGTCAAAATGGATTTCTACAAGAACAAAAGTGGATGCTAAGAAAATAAATCAAAGTATTAACCTCAAGATCTCTTTTTATGAAGAATAATTCTAATAGCATACGTAGTTGTCAAAATGTTCCTTGGGAGAGATTGGAACAATACAGGAGGGCTACATGAATTCCCTTGTGTAGAGTGTTTCTTTCCAACTCAGTGACTTTTGCATGCCCAGTGACTTGGCAGACCAGGCAGTGTTATGCCCTTTCCTGAATCCCAGAGGCCCGGGGCCAGTGAGCCATCTCCCTCCAGCAACCCCCGGTCAGTGCTGAGAATGTGCTCTCACCCCAGTTACTCCCAGCACATTCGATTCCTAAGTTTGATCTCCGTTTTCAAAAGGTAGGTTCACTGAAGTTTTAAGTTTCTGGGACATTGTTAATAAAACAAGAATATTGGCATGTTCCTTGCTTTTAACACATTCCTTAGGGAAAATTAACCTTTTTTCCCCTGAAAATGTTTTATTTTATGGTTACCTTGATTTCAACTCTTTTTAGTAAGAGCGGAATTTTCCTGTACTCAGGGCAGTCCTGGTGTGGCACTGTGGGATAAAGCAATAGACCTCAAGGTCGGCGGTTCAAACTCACTAGTTGCCCCGTGGAAACCCTATGCAGGGTCGCTAAGAGTTGGAACCAGCTTGACGACACTTAACAACAAGAAGTGCAGAAGTAATAAGAGTGGTTTACTACGGCAGACTTACTCAGAATAATATATTAAACTGATTGTACAACACCAATTAGAGTCGATGTTGTCGACTTAAACCTAATGAGCCTAGTCACTTCAAATACTGTGTTTCTCAAAAGAATGCTGGTTAGCATCTTCCCTATTTAATATACTAAGTGGTAGGGGAGACACAATGTATTTATTTTTTTAAAGCAATCCAATGGATTTGTTTTTGTTCATATTTTGAAAACAACTTGAAGGATTTTTCTCATGTTAGAAGGTAGATAATATGTGTACCTGTCTTTTAAATGACTGTGATGTAATGTCTATTTATAAGTTACAGCATTGAAAAGGAAAAAAGTGCTCTAATATTGATGTTATTACTTCCTGTTATTTAATTTATAGAATGTTTACAGAAAGAAGTAACTAATCCTAGTGCTTGCTGCTTTTAAGTAGTTTTTAAAAAACTTTATCAAATAATTCCTGCCCAGAACTTAATTCCGTAGAGCATATTCTAATACTCCTTCTATATCCCTTCTAAACCAAAGCCTAATTTCTGCATCTCATTAGCAAAGTCCTCATCTAATTCAGTGGTTTGTCTAATTCTAACTAGTGAAATACGTCTTTAAAAATGTGCATCTGATCATAAGTTTTCAAAAGGTTAATTATGTTCAATTTTGGTTTGTGATGTCAAATTTACCTTCAATCAGCCCTTACTACCTGTTATTTCATGATGTTTTCCCATCTGACCAATGAATTGAAGAATTAATCAATTTTCTCTATTTCTCTCTTAATTTTCAAATAAAGATTTAGAAAAGGCAGCAAAGTGTCCATCAGTACACTGGTACCTTTGGCCTACCTGTGCATAATGTTCTTTCAGTTTGCTTTGGACAAGCTCATTGACTTGCAGTTGCTTTATTGTATTTTAACTTAATGTTGGTGTAATGAGTTTTTTGAAATGCTTATTTGACTAGCTGTTAAAATGTAGAAAATTATGTAATTTTGCATGAAATAAAGTACATTTCTACAAGCTACTAAGAATTTTGCTAATTATTTATGTAATTTTCTTCATACTGTCTTTGAGATTGAGATCTTTTATATTGATGTGGACATTCTTTTATAAATTTATTAGCAAATATAAAGAAATGTTCTAAGATAATTAAGTACATGTACTTTAGGTTCCACATTATAATTCATTTTAATAGAACTATAACCAGATTTAGGCAAAATAGACTTATTAATTTCTGTACGCATTCTTTTACATGTCCTCTTTGAGAATGGTATAATGAGAAATGAAATGTGCTTACCAATTAAGTGGGTTCTATCAGTGAAACAGAACCTATAGAACATGGATCTTCCGAGGTCTTAACTAACTGCGGATAGTTGCGCTCCTGCGTCTCTCTTTGGTGGTGTCAGTCAGAGTAACTGAATAAAGCACAAGTCTGTGTATCTGTCTTGAAGTTCATTCTGTTCTGTCTGACCTCAACTCAGGTGGGGAGGGCTACAATAATAGGTCCAGTCAAACTGGTTTAGGCTAGGGCTTAATCTTTAACAGCATCTCTCCTGAATGAATTCAACAGTCCATTCAACTCTGTAGAAGAACTTTGCCAGCCTGTCTTCCAGTGTGCCTCTGGGTGGGTTCTAAATGCCAAAATTGGGGTTAGTCGTTGAGCATTTAGCCATTGGCACCATCCAAGGAATCCTTTCAAAGATGTTGCTTTGTGCCATTGAGTCTATTCTGACTAATAGCAACCCTATTGGACAGAACAGAACTGCATCATAAGGTTTCCAGGGTTGTAAATCTTAAGGAAAGCTGACTCACATCTTTCTTCTACAGAACAGCTGGTGGGATCAAATTGCTGTCCTTTAGATTAGCATATGAGTGCTTTAACCAGTGTGCCATCCAAGCACCTTTCAGTGGATCAATAAAATCAAAATCCTCAGGAGTAAAGAAATTTGCCTTAGGAACATCAAAACAAAGTGCAAGGCATAGCTGTAGATAGGTTGATAGTTTGAAGTACATGGCTGTCTTTTCTGGTTACTCCCCACCCTATCTCCTCAGTAAAATAAGTCTCATGATCTGAAACTGAGGGAGAAGGAGAAAGTGTTAGAGGTTTCTGGAAGTGGCTAGAATGCTGACCAGAGAGATGCATGTGGATTGTCCAAAAGTGCCAAGTACCAGGATTGTTGTGTTCGTGAATTTCCACTTTAATGGTCACCTTAAATTTAAATAATGAAAAGGAATACAAGGAGTCCCAGAACCTTCTGTGACATAGTTGGGAAACTTAGTTTCTGGGGATTGCCTGTAAAGATCAAAGACACACAACGACCTGTCCCCAATTGTTCTGATTTTTAAAAAGCTGAGAAGGGACTGAGGTAAGCAAGCCAGGCTAGACAATTGGCTCTGATCCTCTGCTGCCTAGAACCCACTAGGAGCCTGTAAGAGGCACAAGGGGTGTGTGTGGCACAGCACTTGGTCCCCCTGCCTAGTGGGATGAGCATGGTTGGGCAGGGAGCCCTCCTCCGCTTCATGCAGCAGAGAGGTCTGCTCTCCTATGGCGAAAAACCCTGATGTTGGCCTTGCTTTGTTGATGTTCCTAGTGGGCACTGCGTGTACACACAACAAGCCATGCTGAGATGCGGTTTTTCAGGCATGAGTGCCACATTTGCCCTGCTGGGTAAACAGGAACCATCCTGGCTTCCACCCCAGGTCTTAGAGCTCTAGCTGAGAACACCGCTAGGGGGAGCCTGTGTTTTGTCTAGTCCATAATCCTAGGACCTAATCTGCCCTGTTCTTTCCTTACTCCTTTATGCAAATTCAGTCTGACTGTTTTTTTGGGAATCTGTAGCTGCAGGCATTCCAATATACATGAATTCCAAGTGAAGCAAAGCTGCTTTTTTGGGGGGGGGGGGGTTAAATTCCCCCCCCCCCCCGTTTTTTTTTTTAAGTTTTGTGAATTAAGTGAAAGTTTACAGGGCATATCATCAGTTTTACATTCAACAAATCGTATACTTTGTTTCATTACAATGATTATAATCCCCTCTGTGTACCATCAGTTAACAGTATTTCTCTCTATTCATTTTAGCTTTTCTTTTTTTAAAAAAGCCACTCCGGCATATATAATAATTTAAATCACCAATGGGCACATTCTGCAAGTCTGCCTCCTGGCCACCAGCTCTCAGTCCCTCTCTTCCCATGAATCTTGAGTCCTCAGCTACTCCCTCACCATATCCCCATCTCTGCCTCCATCTCTGCTGTCGCTGCTTCTCTGGATAAGGTCTTGCATTCCCCTTATGCTCTTCTCTCTTGATGGTCCTAGGGTCCTCTGTTTCTGGACTGTAAGATTAACTACTCCCCAGTTTTTGTTACAAAACTTCTACCTTTACAATTGTGACAGTTGCAATTAGTCACAACAATTACTATTGAATCATGAGAATCTTATCCCAATCTCTTTTCACCAGACCCATCTAGACAAGATGAAAACTATTCAGTGGGGACTCTTCTCTTTCCCCGCACACTATTAAACTAAACTCCCTCTTGAAACCTTGTAAGCCAGTCACTTCGTGACTTTATCGCCTCCTCATTTTAGGTGATGGTGGTTATGTGCCCTGGAGTCGGTTCTGACTCATAGCGACCCTGTACAGGGTTTCCAATGCTGTAAGTCTTTACTGGAGCAGAAAGCCTCATCTTTCTCCTGTGGAACAGCTGGTAGTTCTGAACTGCTGTCCTTAAGGTTCGCAGCCTGATTCATAACCACTACCCTACAGTAGCCAGTGTCTAAGTTGCCCATCCTTTTTGGTGTTGTTAGGTGCCATTGAGTTGGTACCAACACATAGAGACGCTATGCACAACAGAACGAAACACTGCCCGGTCCTGGGCTAAGCTCACAATTGATGCCATGCTTATTCCCATTGATGCTGCCACTTTGCCAATCCATCTCACTGGGGGTCTTCCTTTTCTTCTCTGACCCTCCATTTTACCAAACATGATATCCTTCTCACATGACTGGTCCTTCCTGACAATATGTCTGAAGTATGAGAGACGAAGTTTGGCCTATCTACCCCATATACAGAGGGGAAAGCATTGATCCTTGATGTAAAGACTCCTACCCTCTCTGTTGGTATTTTGAGATGCTACCTCCATGAAT
>NW_006408908.1:1241907-1251295 GCF_000296735.1 Chrysochloris asiatica
TATTAAGAACTGTTGCTGTTAGGTGGCCTTGCATCATTGACCCTAGGTACAATAGAATCAGCTTCTGCCCAGCCCTGCGCCATCTTCACAATCGTCGGCCTTTTTGAACCCGTTGTTGCAGCCACTGAGCCAATCCATGTCACTGAGGGTTTCCTCTTTTTCTCTGACCCTCCACTTTACCAAGTATGATGTCCTTCTACAGGGATTGATCCCTCATGCTGACATGTCCACAGTATGTAAAACAAAGTCTCTGTAATTACAAAGTCTCTCGATCCTCAATTCTAAGGAGCATTCTGACTGTACTTTATCCAAGACAGATTTGATCATTCATCTGGCAGTCCATGGTATATTCAATACTCTTTACCAACACCATAATTCAATTCATTAATTCTTCAGCTATCTTTTTTCATTGTTCACCACATCAGTTATTTTAAAGATTTCAATTTGCATTCCATCAATATTTGGAGACTTGTTCTTTGTCAGTGCCTTCAGTACACCTGGACTTCATCCTTCAGTGTCATTGGCTCTGGATCATATGCTACCTCTTGAAATGGTTGAACATGTTCTATTTCTTTTGTTACAATGACTCTGTCTATTCCTTCCATCTTCTTTTGATACTTTCTGCATCATTCAATATTTTGCTCATAGAATCTTGCAAGTCGAGGCTTGAATTTTTTCTTCAGTTCTTTCACCCACCAGCTGCTCCTCTAGAACCCTATACAGGGTCGCTATGAGTCAGAACTGACTCCACAGAACTTGAGAACAATGACAACATGGCTGATTTTTCAGTATTTTTTCCAGGTACCTGTAGGTGGACTTGAACCATCAATGTTTTCAATTAGCAGACATGAGTGTTAACTGTTTGTACCACATGATGACTCTGCTTTGTTCTTGTTAAGTGCCATCAACTTGTTCTGACTCATAGTGACCTTATAAATCTTTGCAGGAGTAGAAAGCCTCATTTTTCTCTCTCAAGGCAGCTGGTGGGCGGGACAGCCAACCTGTGCTAAGCAGTTTAGTGCTTTTATCACAGCACCACTGAACTCCCATGATGACTCTTGTAGTTATTATTGTTGTTAAGTGCTGTTGACTTGGTTCTGACTCATAGCAAGCCTGTGTAGCTTTGCTGAAGAGCGACTGTTGAGTTTGAACCAACCACCTTGTGGTTCAAACCAATCTTGAAGTTGAATGCTTATCCTATGGTGCCATACCAGAACTCCATGATGTCTCTGTTGTTGTTGTTAAGTGCTGTCAACCCTGCATAGGATTCCCAAGTAGCAGCTGGTGAGTTTGAACTGGCAGCTTTGTGGTTCAAACCAACCTATGGTCCAGTGCTTAATGTACAGTGCCACACTCTAGTAACATTAAAATACAGAATCTTTTCTAGGAAGGAGAATGCCTTAAATGCTAAGCTCCAAAAAAGCTTATCATATTAACATCAAGCCCACAGGTAACAGGACAGGGACACTTTGGCACAGGATTGCTACAGGTGAGGGTCTTAGATAACCAAAAATCAATCAGCAGGTGGGCGCAGTCTAGGTGCTCAGGGCAGGTTTGCCAATATGGAAAATTAAGAGACTCATGAAGTGTTTCTTCTGCTTACCACCCAGCCAGGGTTTATCCTAAAGTGTCTCTATGTCTCTTCCCTCCATCTGGCTTTTCTCTGCATTGACCTTGGACCCTTTTTTCCAAATTCACAAAAACCAGTTTCCAGGGTAAGCTGTTATTTACTGATGAGCCAGGTGTCTCAGATGTTTCAGGATCATGGTCATGATGTGACTTCAACAGAAAATTCTTCATCAGGTACCACATCCTGTTCTTTCAATCAGTACTGTCCAAATAGAAGTGATGCTGTAATTGTAGAAGATGTGTAACTGCAAGAGGATTAATCTTTCATTTCAGCAACAGAGAACCCCAGGACCATCAAGAAGAAGAGCATGAGTGGAGTGTGAGATCTTACCTAGAAAAGTGGTGACAGCAGAGATAGTGGCAGAGGCAATGGCATGGAGCGATAGAGCAGCTAAGGACCCTAGGCCCATGGACTGAGAAAGGCTGTGTGCCAGTGGGCAGGAGGCTGGCTTGCAAAATGTACCCTCTGGACATTTAAATGAATATAATTTTTTTGTTTTGCATGTGCACATTAAATATTGAAACTGTCAAAAACTTCATTTTGCTTGCATCAACCATCAACACTCATGGAAGTTGTAGTCAAGAAATCAAATTACCTATTGCATTAGGCAAATCAGCTACACATGACCTCTTTAAAATGTTTAAGATCAAAGATATCAGCTTGAGAACTAAGGTGCACTTGACCCAAGCCATGGTATTTTCAATAACTTCATATGCATGCAAAAGTTGGACAGTGAATAAGGAAGAGCACAGAAGAATTGATGCATTTGAGTTACGGTGTTGCAGGAGAATATTGAAAGTACCAGGGACTGCCAAAAGAACAAACAAATCTTTCTTGGAAGAAGTTCAGCCAGAATGCACCTTGGAAGCCAGGATGGCCAGACTTGTCGCTCATACTTTGGACATATTATCAAGAGGGACCAGTCCCTAGAGAAAGATACCATGATTGGCAAAGTGGAGGGTCAGAGTAAAAGAGAAGGACACATCCAACAAGATGGATTGGCCCAGTGGCAGCAGCAATGGGTTCAAACATAGCAGCGGTTGTGAGGTTGGTGCAGGACCGAGCACTGTTTCCTTCTGTTGTACATAGTGTAGCTATGAGTCAATACTGACTCGATGGCACCTAACAACAACATACTCAAGGTCATATTTTGGTTCTCGTAGAATTGTTTTGTTGTTTCTGGTGGTGGTGGTTATGTGCTGTGGAGTTGGTTCCGACCCATAGTGACCCTGTATAGGGTTTCCGAGGAGCAACTGGTGAGCTTGAACCACTGACCTTGCAGTTCAAAGTAACCTTGCAGTCCAGCATATTAACCCATAGTGCCACATCAGGACTTTTAGGGGCTCAGGTAGCGTAGTGGGTTATGAGCTGACTCAGCAGTTTGAATCTACCAGCTGCTCCATGGAAGAAAGATGAGGCTTTCTGCTTCCATGAGGATTTACAGCCTCAGAAACCATATACAGGGTCACAATGAATTGGAGCCAACTCCGTAGCTCATACTCACCACCCCCAAGATTGTTTTAATTTTCTTCAGCTTCAGCCTGAACTTGCACATGAGCAAGTGAAGGACTGCTCTACAATCAGTTGCTGGCCTTGTTTTAGCTGATATATTGAGCTTCTCCATCTTCTCTTACCACGGATGTAGACAGTTTGATTCCTGTGTCTTCCATTTGGTGAGGTCCATGTATATAGTTACCTTTTATGTTGTTGAAAAAGATATTTGCCATGAATAAATAAATCATTGGTCTTGCAAAATTTTCTCTCTCAATCTTCAGAGACATTTCCATAACTAATGCCATGTTTTGAACTACAGATCCATTATCTTTGTTTCCAACATTCACATTCCAATTACCAATAATCATCTATGAACCTTGATTGGATATTTGATCAATTTAAAATTGAAGAAGTTGGTAGAACTCTTCAATTGCTTCATCATTGATTTTGGTGGTTGGTGTGTAATTTAAATCATAGTTGTATTAACTGGTCTTCCTTGTAGTTGTATGGATTTTATCTCCTCACGGAGAGTATTGTACCTCAAGATAATTCTTGAAATATTCTTTTTGATGATGAATGTAATGCCATTCCTTTTAAATTTGTCATTCCCAGCATGGTAAACCATATGACTGTCTGATTAAAAATGGCTAAGATAGTTATAGTCACAGGTTCAGGTCTTGGAAATTCAGCATATTGTGGGGTACACAACTCAATCCATAACGTGGGGTTTAGGGAATAAGGCAGGCATGGAGGAAAACTCATTAACAACTTGTGATATGCAGATGGCACAACCTTGCTTGCTAAAAGCAAAGACGACTTAAAATACCTACTGATGAAGATCAAAGATCACAGCCTTCAGAATAGATTGCACCTCCATATAAAGAAAACAAAACTTGCCACTGGAGCAATAAATAACATCATGATAAATGGAGAGAAGATTGAATTTGTCAAAGAATTTAATTTTGCTTGGTTCCAACATTCATGGAAGCAGTAGTCAAGAAGTCAGATGATGTGTTGCATTAGACAAATCTGCTGCACAAGATCTTCTTAAAGTGTTCAAGAGCAAATATGTCAGTTTGAGGACTAAGGTGCACCTGACCCAAGCTATGGTATTTCCAATCAACTCATATGCATGTGAAAGTTGACAATGAGTAAGGAAGACCATAGAAGAATTGATGCATTTGAGTTATGTTGTTGGAGAAGAATACTAAAAGTCCCATGGAGTGCCAGAAGAACAGATGCATATTAACAGGAAGGACCTAGAGAGGGACATCATGCTTGTCAAATTTGAGGGTCAGCAAAAAAAAAAGGAAGAACCCCCAACAAGATGGATTGGCACAGTGGCAGCAGCAATGTGTTCAAGCATAAAAACAATTACGAGGATGGCACAATGTTTAATTCTATTGTGCATAAGGTTGCTATGTGCTGGAACCAACTGGATGGCACCTACCAACAACATCTGAAAGGAGCTCTGGTAGCATAAGGGATTATGAATTGGGCTGCTAAACACAAAGTTAGCAGTTCAAATCTACCAGCTACTCTGTGGGAGAAAGATGATGCTTTCTGTTCTGGTAAAGATTTACAACCTGGAAAACCCATACAGGGTAGCTATTAGTCCACCTTGATTCCACAGCACAAAACCATCACCACTACAACCTGGCATCTGAAGTTATCCCTTTTAAAAAAGATTTCTTGGAAGAAGTTGCATTTGCCCAGAGACTTCTTCAATTCCACTGATCAAACCTGGGTCACTTGACCACTCCTAGTTGTACAGACTCCAAGTAGTTTGGGGGAAGAAATAAAGAAAGGAAGGGAGGGAGGGAGGAAGGAAGGGAGCAAGGAAGGAAGGAAGGAAAGGAAGGAAGAGGACAGTGAATAATGGGAGTGAACCAACAGCATTAAACACATATTGTAGGGCAGACAGGAAGGGACTTGAGAGGACATTATGTTCAGTTCAGGACCATGTGATTTTTGTGTCACATCAGTGATAGCTGCACACCCCATTAATTAGTTGTGGGGTGGAAAACACTTCAAACCCTTCAGAGAGGTGAATAAGCAAAATGAAAAGCAAACCTTTACTAGTCTTAGCCTCCACATCCTCTTTTCCTGTGCACCTGTTTGCAGTGAATAACCAGGTGGTCTTAGCTAGTGGATCCCTTCCACTCACAATGATCCCATCTATATAGGTGCAGAGGGCTGTTTGATTGGCTGAGAAATTCAGTTGGGATATTTTGTTTTACAGAGATTTTTGGCCAAGACCAAGCAGGTTCCATGCCAGGCTTGAAATGATTATTTCTTCCTTTCTTTAACTTTTTATTGCGATTTGAATGAAGGTTTACAGACAAGATCACCAGTTTTATCCACAAATCATACACGTGGTTTCATCTTGATGATTGTGATCCCCTCCATGCAACAGCAGCTACCCCACTTCTCCCTGTGGTTCCTATTTCTAGTCCACCCACCTTCCACTCCTCAGTGAATGTTGTCCTTTTGATTTTGAATGATTGACCATTTCATGGTGAGCATACCTTACTAGTATTATTGTCGCTGCTATCTATTCCTTGGCAGAAAATTGGGCCAGGAGGGTGAGTTAATCATTTCTTTTTATGTGTCAGCAAAGGAACTTTAAGAGACACAGGTGATTTTCTACCAGCATTGTCAATTTTCAGCTCAAGATAGCAATAAGTGAAAATAAGTATTACTCTCCACCCATACTGATCAAAACAATCCAAGGAGAGAACTGAGAAATGCCCTGGTTTGGGACAATTTATCCTTTCTCTATTGTGGTTATGAGTGGTAAGCTTCATCTAGTCCCTTCAGAGATTTTACTAATGAGCAAACCTGCCAATTTTAAGCCAAAGTGTGTCAGATAAAAATAATATCTTTATATATATGCACACACATACTGGTGTGGCGCTGTAGGATCAGCATTGGACTGTGAACTACAAGGCTGGCAGTTCAAACCCACCAGCTGCTCCTCAGAAACCCTATGCCACTGACTCGATGGCACATAAGTGTACCAAAGTTGCACCAAATCAACTATATACATACATAGTTCTTCCTTTTGTTATAATTGATCTTATGGAAATTGATTGAACTAGATCTTACTATTTCATATACCTCTAGTGATTATTTATGAGATTCATATTGTCACAGATGAAAGACATTGTCATTGGAAATCAATTAGGAGTGATTTATCTGTAGCAACAGAATACCTCAGAGAGGCTTAAACCAGCTGCCTTCAAACTGGTGTGTGCATCTACATGAAGGCGTTCAAGGGCTACTGGACAAAGACAGTTTGGAGATCTGTGGACGCTGCTTTTATTGTGTCTCACCAAGTTGATCCTGACTCACAGCATCCCTGTATGCTTGCTCCACAGGGTTCCCAGGCTGATTACAGGAACAGATTATCTGAAGCAGATTGCAGGGTGCGGGTTAACCAGTGCTCCACTCTCACTCAAAGCCAACCTCAATGGCATCATGACAATTTCTACTCATAGCTACCCTAGTGAGGATGTCTGAGGCTGTAAATCTTTTGTGGAATACAAAGGCTCATCTTTCTCCCAGGGAACAGCTGGTGGATTTGAACTGCCAATACTGTGGTTAGCAATCCAGTGCTTATCCGACAATGCCATCAGGGCTTGCACAACTTTGCTGTTGTTGTTAAGTGCCTTGAGTCAGTTCCAAGTCATAGCAACACTGTATAGTGTTTCCAAGGATTGGCTGGTGGGTTTGAACTGCCAACTTTTTGGTTATCAGACTAGTGCTTATCCTACAGTGCCACACCAGGACTCCTTTCGCCACTGTTGTTGTTTGTTAAATGCCGTCGAGTGGCTCCGACTCAAAGCGACCCTGTATAGAGTTTCCGAGGAGAGGCTGGTGGATTTGAACTGCCAACCTTGCTGTTCAACAACTGACCGTTTGGTCCAGTGTTTATCCTACATGGCTCCTCATATAGCCTCTGCTGCTGTTGCTGTTGAGTGTCATTGAGTTGGTTCTGACTCATAGCGACACTGTATAGAATTTCTGAGGCTGTATAAGGAGCTCTGGTAGCGTAGTGGTTATGAATCGGGCTGTGAACCGCAAGGTCAGCAGTTCAAAACTACCAGCTGTTCCGCGGGAGAAAGATGAGGTTTTCTGCTCCCATAAAGATTTACAGCCTCGGAAACCCTGTACAGGGTCGTTATGGGTCAGAACCAACTCCACAGCATGCCGCAGCATATCTCTATGGGAGCAGAAAGCCCCATCTTTCTCCTGCTGAGTGGCTGGTTGATTTGAACTGCTGACCTTTTGGTTAGCATCCAATGCATAACCCACTACGCCACCAGGGCTCCTCTAGTTCCTTAAAATGATCTACTGTGTTTGGTTAGCAGCTTGCCTTTGCTATGACACTTTTCGTGATTTCTTGACCCCCGTTTTACAAAGAAATGCACACCTTTTGCCCATCTCTAGTGTCACTATTTCAAGCTCATCAGCTGCTCCTGGGAAATTCAGGATTGCTCTGGGTCAGGAGAACAGTACTTAACAAAAACAACAAGAGTCACTCCTGGTGTGGCACTGTGGGAACAACACTGAACAACACAACAAGTGTCATTATGGTGTCTTTGTGAGGCATTGTAGGATAAGCACTGGATTGCTAGCTGCAAGGTTGGCAGTTCAAACCAACCAGCTGCTTCTCAGAAACACTATACAGGGTTGCTATGGGTCGGAACTGAACTGATGGCACTTAGTGAACGTCTCACTTTAGTGAATGAATATTAAACTCCCTGCAATTAAGATACTTTGTAATTCTCTGTTTTTAACGACATTAAAAGATAGCCTCATTTATTTTCAGCTGGTAGACTATTTTTTTATTACATTTTTTAAAATAAATTTTTATTGTGAATTGATTGATAGATTAAATGGGAGAGCATCAGCTTTACATTCATTCTATCATATTTCATTTCATTGCAATGATTTCAATCCTCTCCATGCATCATCATTCAACAGTATTTGCTTCTAATCTCTCTTTTTCTTGTTTATTTATTTATTTTTGATGTACACCAAAGCACTCAGGAATATATAATCATTCAAACAACCAAAGGGTAGGGTATACCCCTCAAGACTGCCCCCCAGCCACCAGCACACAGACCCTAAGTCTAGAGTCCTCAGCTGCTCCATCAATCCATGTCATTGACTCTGTCTCCATCGCTGGTGTTGCTGCTTCTCTGGATAGGGTCCCACACTCTGCTCTTCTCCCTTGATGGTTCCAGGGTTCTCTGCTCCTGGATTGCAAGATCAACCACTCTCCTCCTTTTGTTACAAAACATCTACCTTAACATTTGCAACATTCACAGTCAGTCCTGATAGCAATTATTCACTATTGAACCACAAGAGTCTTATCCCCATCTCCTTTCACCAGTCCCATCTAGACAGGTTGGAATCCACTCAGTGGAGATTCTACCTTCCCCCACACCCTCTGAAACTAGGCTTCCTCATGAAAACTGTAAGCCAATCACTTCGTGCCTTTGTTGCACCCCTCCCCTCCATTTTGGGTAGCCAATGTCTAAGTTACCCATCCCTGTCAACTCTGTGTACCAAGGGGGTGGGAATGATCCTTGCTGTAAAGATTCATTCCTTCTTTTAAGCTACTATATCCATAAGTATAGGTCAAATTCATCAAATTATAGTGGATTACACTCTTTTTCCTCTTCTTTCTTCCTCTAGTTGAGTTCCATCATCCAGCCTCAGCTGGTAGACTATTAGGGAGTCCTTGTGCGCAGCTGCAGGCTAATGAACTGGACTGCAAGGTTGGTTTGGACCTCAAGGTCAGCGGTTCAAACTCACCAGCTGCTTCTTGGAAACCCTATACAGGGTTGCTGTGAGTTGGAACTGACTTAACAACAACATAACAACAGACTATTTTTGATACTGAATTGCTGTGAGATTTTTGGTCTATCACTGTAAGGGAAATTCCATTCCTTGCTATGTATGTTAAGTGAACAAGGTTTTTGATTATTAATGAAGTTAGAGGAATTTATATTAACTTCTGCCTCATTCCAGAAATAGGCGATGTTCATCTACAGATACATTTGTTGTTGTTGGTAAGTGCTGTCTAGTCAATTTCAACTCATATGATCAATAGATTTTCAGTCTTGGTGGGGGTAGGTCCCTCTCCTCTCGGTTTCTCTTCCCTCTTATCGTTTTTTTTCTTTGTAGACCACACCCCAGAAAAGAACTCCTGGCGTGGTGCTGTAGGATCAGCACTGGTCTGAGAACCACAAA
>NW_006408908.1:1256170-1257191 GCF_000296735.1 Chrysochloris asiatica
CAAATTGTAGCAATTTATACTTACTTCCTTTATCAATTTTTTTATCTTCTTCTAGTCGAGTTATTACCATCAAGTCATCAAAGCTAGGTCAAATGGGTACTATCTGCAAGTTTGGGCATTCTTATGTGTCTCTCCTTACTTCATAGCAACTGGATGCTTCACTCTCAGCTCTAGCCCTCTATGTCTATGTCCTTGTCCATGGACTCAGGAGTCCCCAGGTCTCACCATACTTTGGACCAACCAGCCCTTCCTCTTTTCTCTCTCATCTCCCGGTCAATGGGGGCCTATGGAACATGGTTGAACTCACCCCATATCTTCATTGCTGTCTTTCCTCCTCTTCCACTCATGGCTCCCCTGGGAACAAGTTGCTTGTCGTTGTAGCAACCAATCAGACTGCCATTTTTGTTTTTGTTTTTGATTTTCCTGTTGGTCTTTCTTTCAAGAAGTATCTTCTGTTACTCTAGCTGCTCCAGGCTGGTCTGCTTGTCCTTTCAAGTGGGAATGTCCCACCTTAGAAAGTTCTGGATGATGTTCAGGATTCCACCTAAGAGCCTATGTACTAGAAAGGCTCCGCAAGAATCCTGTTTCTCTGGACAAGTTCTCAAATCCCGTTTAGGTATTCCAATCAGTTATAGGCTGAAGATGGGCTTACAAGCTTTCAATAATCATGTTTCTGATATTCCTTTTGATCTCACTCAATTGTCTATTTTACAATAGTAGGTAAGGGAAACCAATATTCATAAGACAATCAAGCATCTTAACATTATTTCCCCTCTTTTATCCATTCAGACTATGCCTCAATCGCTGTATCACAGAGCCCCATTGTTCCAAGAGCGCACATACAACACTGTGTACCTCTGTCCCATTTAGCCCAGGCAAACCTACCTAAGTGCTCCCTTATCTACCTCGTTCTCCCATCCCCCTTCCCTTTCTTGTGTTTTTCCCTCTCCAACATCTAAAGTATGATGTGTCTACCTGTGCTCCACCATCCTTTCCCTCTTACCCCTGGTAACCAACAAAG
>NW_006408908.1:1258618-1259724 GCF_000296735.1 Chrysochloris asiatica
CCCACCCTTGAAGAGCCCTTGCCGCACAGTATGTTAAGTGTGGGCTAGTAACCACAAGACATGTAGTTCAAAACCCACCAGCCACATCTCAGGAGAAAGATGAGGCTGTCTGCTCCAGTAAAGATTTACAATCATTGAAATCCTGTGGAGCAGTTCTAGTCTGTCCTACACATTTGCTATAAGTTCGAATCACCTCATTGGCAGTGGTTTGAACCACAAGGTCTGTGCTTCAAGCTTACCAGCCGCTCCTTGGCAACTCTATACAGGGTCACTATGGGTCAGAACCCACTTGACAGCACTTAACAACAACAATGAGACTAAAAAGTAAGTGCATTACTGAGAGAGCTTGTCTGCAGCCATCCACTGATCACAGAGGCGTGTTTAAACATGTCTTGTTTAAAATAAATTCTTATATATATGAACTGGAATCCTAGCAACAATGCTTTTTGATTTATCCTCATACACCATAAAAGGAGTCCTGGTGGTGCAGGCATTAAGTCCTTGGCTCCTAACTAAAATGTCAGTGGTTCAAACCCACCAGCAGCTCTGGGAGAATGATGTGGCCGTCAGCTTCTTTACTGAAGCTGACGCAGGGCAGTTGTCCTCTGGCCTCCAGAGTCACCATCTGTTGATACTGACTTGATGGCAATGGATATACACCATAAAAATCAACAAGAAGAGCAAAGAATGCACACATAATTCAGGTCTTCCCACAAGTAAAAAAGAAATATAAATTTTGACAAAACTAGCTCCTGAACTCTTGTTACAAACTTTGGTAGAGAGCTAACCAGTCAAACCAGTTGCTGAAATGTAAATTCCAATTTATGTAACAATAGAGAAAGCGGCCAAAGGCAACCTAAGGGTGAGCTAAAAATGTACTCAGGAGAAGAAAACATTCTGATAAAGAATCTTAGTAAACCAAAACTTTAACTACAGGGAGGGTTACAAAAGCTTGAGTGATCCAAGTTCACAGCCTTTGAAAGGCTTCATTTCTGAGGAAGAAGAGGCTAAAATGAAGCATGAAAGCAGTCTGGGATTTTGAGTGCTGAGTAACAGAGAAGCATAGAGGGAAGATATAGGTACTTATACTTCAACTGAGGAGACCT
>NW_006408908.1:1259824-1264939 GCF_000296735.1 Chrysochloris asiatica
ATCTATCTATCTATCTATCTATCTATTTATAACAACATCTATCTATCTACTTATTTACTCATCTACTTATCTATCTATCTATCTACCTACCTACCTACCTACCTACCTACCTACCTACCTACGTACCTACCAATCTCTGTGTCACCACGGTGACTGTGGTTATGTGAAAGTTGTACAAGTTGTAAGAATTCCAGCTTCTCATTTTAGATGAATAATTAAGACCTGTAGACAGAAGACAATAATAGCACAAAGTGGAAGGAATATAAGGGCCCGCTTCATTCTATAGACAGAGGAGCCACTGAGGAGGCTTTTAGAGTTGGACCTCTACCAATAACAGCTTGTTTTGAGGAATGAGAATACAAAGATGACTTCAAGAGGTAGCGCACCATCTTCTTTCCAAGGCTGACCTTACAAGGGCCAGAATTGGAAGCTGTACTGAACATGGAGTAAGGGACACTCTGAAAAGCTTCCCATTCTAATTTTCAGATGCTTACTCAGAATTATAGTCTCAGTTTTATAGTTCAGTCCTCCAAGTCTTGGACTACCAGAGGTGCTCAACACGTGGAGAAATGAACATCTTTTTTTATGAATATGTTTCCTTTGAATGAACCCCTCAGAGAAATAATCCAGGCCTGGCAGGTCATCATGGCGATGAGCTTCCAGAAAGTTCTTGAGCGTGGGACACTACGTTAAAACTGATAGCTGGGGAAATGAGTGAGGGCGGCATAATGGGGTAAATGGAGGCAATTAGAAGGGAATTGGTTGTTGTTGTTTTCCTACTTAAAGTGACACTTTACTGGACAGAACAACACACTGCCTGGGCCTGAGCCACCCTCACAACTGTTGTGTTTGTGCCCACTGTTGCAGTCACTCTTGTTGTTAAGTGCCGTCGAGTCGGTTCTGACCCATAGTGACCCTGTATAGGGTTTTCGAGGAGCGACTGGTGAGCTGGAACCATCGATCTTATGGCTCAAAGTGACTTTGCAACCCAGCTCATGAACCCACAGCACTACACGGAGACATACGGCACATTCAGGGAGCTGTGGCCCTGGGCTGCAACCACTGTGGGTAACCATAAACTCGGGAAAGGTTCCCTAAAGAGATGTATGCACTGCATTTCAAGGTGCAACTTGTAATACACCGCATTTCTTTGGGGGAAAAAAATGTTGAGGGGGGAGGGGGGAATACGTTAATGATGTGGACTGAGTGGGGTTAAGGATTGAGCTCCCTAATTCCTCCTTTCTACTTCCCTGGTGTGAAATAACAGCCAGTGGAGGACGGACTGGGGCAGGAGGAGCGGAAAGACGAGATGGGAAGGAGGGAGGAAAAGAGAGGTGGAATCCCGACTTTAACCCCAGTCCACGCTCACAGGCAGCCTGCAGGTCACGCGCTCTGCCCGGCACTCCGCACCACGACCCGAGAGCGCACGGGATCCCTGGTCGGGGCGCAGGGCTCCGTGGTGTCCCTAAGAGTGAACATGGCTGCACAGCGGGCACTGCTTCTCCTTGGCTTCCTTCTGTTTAGGGGCCTGCTTTCAGAGGCCGCCAAAATCCTGACTGTGTCCTTGGTGGGTGAGTGCTGGCCCCCGGGAATCCATAGATGGGAGCGTCACGAACCCACTCAAGAGCTCAGGCATCCAGCGTGCACAGAAGGACGCTCTGGGATGCCCCTCACCCTGGGGACTGGTGGTCTTGGCCGCGCAAGAGAAGTGAGAGGGGAGCGGCCTGTGGGCAAGGAGGGGCTCTGTTGGAGAACACCACTTTCCTTTCTTGCCTGTTTTCCTGCTCAAGAGGAGCTCCCCATTTCGAGGAGGAGCTGTGGTAGGAAGTAGGAGACCCCCATCTTGTACAGGACTCGGGCCGCCCCCTCCAGAGCATCTTGGTGAGATCAGGGCAGGTGCTCTGGGGCTGCAGTCCATGTTCTCAAAGCCCAGTTAGAGCAGAGAAGGTATTTCATCACAATCAGGGAAAAAATCTCAAACCAAACCGATGCCCATCAAGTCATTTCACCTCATAGTGACCGTATTGGACAGAGCAGAAGTGTCCCTTAGGGTTTCTGAGACTATACAGGAACAGGCAGCCTCACCTCTTCTCGGGAGGAGGCTGGCTGGCAGTTAGAAGCCCAGCTCTTAACCCACTGCGCTACCAGGGCTCCTTGACAATCTGAACAGAACTGAATAGGTCTATCTCGCAGAGCTTCCTTTCCTTTCACCCCTGAGGTTTAAAGTTTGTGACCCGAGTGTGTGGCTCACTCTGGATTTTATTTCCTTCACTTCTGCTCCCAGGGCAACGGAAGATGAGAGGAAAAATATAAAGAATCAAGAGGTCATCAAGATCCTCTAGGCAACCCACCCTGAAAGTATTGTTGTTGTTGGTAAGTGCCATCGAGTAGGATCCGACCCATAGCGACCCTATACAGGGTTTCCAAGGAGCAGCTGGTGAGCTTGAACCGCCAAGCTTGCAGTTCAAAAGGCTTTGTAGTCTGGCGCATTAACCCACAGCGCCACACCAGGACGCCACCCTCAAAGTATAGTGGGCTCCTTTTAGATCACTTAAGATCATGGACAATCAATTTGGGGATCTTAGAGCTGAAAGATCTCCAAGGCGTCTTGGTGTGGCACGGTGGGATAAAGCGCTAGACAGCAAAGTCGGTTTGAAAGCAATGCCAGCTATTCAAGTTCATCAATTGCCGTTTGGAAACCCTATACAGGGCCCCCATGAGTTGGAACCAACTCATCAGCACTTAATAACAACAACAACAAGAGAGCTGGGAGGAACTTTAGAGTTGGATCTAAAGTTGAATTTGGCTCCTCTTTAGTTTTTCCAAAAGTAACCGTGGTGGTGCTATGGATTAGGCATTGGGCTGCTAAGTCTAGGTGGGTAGTTCAAATCCACCAGCTGTTCCTTGGGAGAAAGATAAGACTATTTGCTCTTCTAAAGATTTGCAGTCTCCGAACTCAGAGATAGTATTGTTATGGGCAATCTTTTGGATGACAGTGAGCTTGGTTGTTGGTTTCCCTGAGAGGGAAAACAGAATCAGGGAACTGAAGCATCTTTTGCAAAACTACACCAGACTTCCTTAGCGGTAAACCCCAAGAATTCCTTAACATTTTTGTACCCCAAGACGATCTTCTCCACAACTTCCCCTCTTAAACCCTTTAAAAAATTTTTATTAATCATTGCAATGAAACAAAGTAGATAGGATGAGTGCAAAACCAGTGTTCTCCCATGTAAATTATCACTCACTTCACAACAAAAGCTTTAAAAATAAATAAATGAAATGAAAACTGCTGAATCAAAATAAATAATGTGGCGAGGTCCATATGTATTGGAGAACATCTCACTACAAAAAGGAGTTACATGGTATAAAAGACTCACTTAAAAGAACTGGCAATAATTCACCAAATTTACTGGTCATGGCTGCAGATAGTCCACTATCTTCCCAATTTCATTTGTTTTATAATCTTAATTATAACTCTCTCAAATAAACAAAAAATTTTAAATAAAAGAAAATATGACAATAAAAAGAAAACAAAAATTTTAAATGCTAAACCTTTTTTAAAATGTGGGGATTTCATTTTTAAAGGAAATTTATTAACAAAAACAAAACAAAAAATGGTCAAGGCAAAAAATGGTTAAACTCCATTAATAACTCTTCTTCTCTAATTCTTAGTAGTGACGAACGAAAAAGACTCCCTTACCGCTTAAAAGTTCACTGTAATCCTGCCTCTGACCATGAGAGAGAGGTGGGCGGGTGTGTGTGTGTGTGTGTGTGTGTGTGTGTGTGTGTGTGGTGGTGTCTGTGAATTACTAACAGCCCCTTCTTTGCCTCTGGTGCACCCTTGTTCACCAAGACCCATGATGAATGGCTGTGTGCATTCTTCCCAGTACCCAGGTCTTACATTGATTAAAACGAACTGCAGAAGCAGGCAGTGTGAGATGTAGGGTGACCTCAGTGGTGACCCCAGACCACAGAAGTACGTGTAAAATACTGAGTCCAAGAGCTACAAAAATAATAAGACCTTCAGCTCTCAAATACCCATATTACCCTAATTCTTGGCATTTGCTATTTCCTTCTCTCCTGATCTTACTTTCTCTGTTTCTGGGGTCTTTAGATTCTATCAAAACTTGTTAATGGTATGATGGAACTTGTACCTTCTCTTTCCTTAGCATCCTGGTATTGTGTCCTATGACCAGCGATTCTCAGTGTCACATGAAAATAGTATCCGGCAAACTAGCCCCACGTCCCACAGTTGTCCTGTTATGCCTTAAGTCTAAAGTGATCAAAGTCCAGGCTCAAATTGAGAAACTTCTTGCCAAATACATTTGAGGCATAAGAATTTTGGCTCTAAGCCATGGTTCCACCTCTCTCTCCTCCAATGGTTATGTTTGGACTGACTTTGTACCTCCCATATTTTTGGAACCTGTTGTTGTTATTGTTAAGTGGCATTGAATAGGTTCTGGCTCATAATAACCCTGTCTAGGGTTTCCATGGAGTAGCTGGTAAACTTGAACGGCCAACCTTGTGGTTAGCAGTCTAGCGTGTACCCTACCAACATCCTTCAGTAGCATAAATTTCCAAAGAGAGGGTCTTGGAAAGAACTCTGATTGATTGTCTATTAAGAAGCATTTACATTCATAGGAATAGCACGATGCCAGAAATCTGACCATGCAGTTATTTCTTTAGAACATAAGTTTCCATGAGGTCCCTGACAGCATGGCCCCTGAATGAGGCACTCTCAACACACGTGCACAGAACTTTTCAGTGGAGGATTGTAACAGGGTAAAGATTTAGAACCATGTTCTGGACATCTGGCCTGATAGGGTTATCCCAGGGAGCTGGAGGGACTGATAGAGGCTTTATTCTTCTATTCACCACCTAGTTTCTGGTTTTATTACCCTCCTCTCCTGCTTTTCTCCCCCATCAACTTCGGAATCTCCATTCTTATATTTACAAAAATGAAGTTGCGTATTTTTCCTAGGTGGAAGCCATTATCTACTGATGGACCAGGTGTCTCAGATTCTTCAAACTCATGGTC
Organism: Chrysochloris asiatica; assembly: GCF_000296735.1. Taxonomy (NCBI): domain Eukaryota; kingdom Metazoa; phylum Chordata; class Mammalia; order Afrosoricida; family Chrysochloridae; genus Chrysochloris; species Chrysochloris asiatica. Next base: position 1,264,863 of record NW_006408908.1, read on the forward strand.
ATAATGTGACCTTATTTCAACAGCAAGGACTTTCGTTAATTTCAGGTATCTTTTCTTTCTTACTAATTGACTTTTGT
>NW_006408908.1:1266234-1316615 GCF_000296735.1 Chrysochloris asiatica
GAGTTGGCTGGTGGGTTTGAACTGTTGACCTTGTGGTTAGTAGTCCAGTGTTTATCCTATAGCACTGCCAAGGCTCCTTTATTGCTCCTGTTGGTGGTGTGCCATCAAGTCAGTTCTGACTCATAGCACCCCTGTATAGGGTTTCCGAAGCTGTACATCTTTATGGGAACAGAAAGACTCATCTTTCTCCTGCGGAGCAACTGGTGAATTCGAACTACTAACCTTGGATCTAGCAGTCCAACGTGTAACCCATTGTGCTACCAGGGATCCTGAATTTCAGAAATCTTTCACTGAGTTTCCTTACTTATATAGTCAAATTTCAAATCTCTCATAGAACAATTATGGAAACACCAATGACTGCCCATTAGTATGTGCATAGTGATATTCAAAGTGCTCAATTGAGTCATCAAATCCAAATAATTTTAACTAAATAATGTCGTAAAAATTGTCAATTCTTCTCTGTTGACAGACAAGAAAACAGTTGGCCAGGCAGGTTAATAATAGAGTTGGGTGAATCTGGGACTTTAATCTCTGGGCTGCTTACTCTGAAAGTGTAACTGAAGCTTTGGTTTTCTTCTTCTTTTTGTTTTTTAAATATACAAATTATGCATCTTTGAGGAACAAAAGTTTGAGCATTTATAAAACTCTGAAGATGAACTTCAGGATTTGTTATTGTCCAGATAATTTAAAAACATTTTTAATGATTAAGTGGCACAGGCTGGGTTTTCTAGAGAAGCAAAACCAGTGAAATTTATATATTTGTATATATAAAAAGATGTTTATATTAAGGAAATGGCTTTCAACTATACAGTCCCAGGTCCCCAGAGGAAAGGAGAGCAAGCTTTTCCTGTGTAGGGCACACCCCGAGGAAATATCCTTATCAATTGATTGGCTGTTCATAGCCAATCACCACAGAGTTAACTATGACTACATCTCAATTTCCAATGCACTGGGAATCTTGGCCCAGTCAAGTTGACACAAAACCCTAACTATCACACTAAGGAAGACTGAAGAGGAATTGATGCATTTGGATTATGGTAATAGTGAAGAATATTGAATGTTCCATGGATTGCCAGAAGAACGAACAAATCTTCCATGGAAGGAGTACAGCCAGAATACTCCTTAGAAGTTAGGGTTCATCTTATGAAAGTGGGGACCCAAATCTGGTCCGATAGTCACTCTGAGTGGATGAGATCAAGATCAATTTCAGGGAAGCCACGGCAGCACCAGAATATTGACTATTGAAACATGATGAAGAGCACCAAAATATTGTCAGATATAGTGTTAGAATATGAGCCCCTCAGGTTGGAAGGCACTCAAAATACGACTGAGAAAGAGCTGCCTCCTCAAAATAGAGTTGACTGTGACGACTTGAATGAAGTAATGCCTTCAGAATCTTAAACATTCTCTTTTCCACTGGGGAACTGGGACTCTACAATCGTAAGCCATTTCCTTAATATAAACTTCTCTTTATGTTTTAAAGTGGTCTGGATAATAACAAATCCTGAAATTCATTTTCGGAATTTAATAAATGCTCAAACTTTCGTTCTTCAAAGATGCATAATTTGGGGATTTAAGAAAACAAAACAAAACATCAAAGCTTCAACTACACACTCAGATTAAGCAACCCAGAGATTAAAGTGTCAGATTCACCTAACTCTATTATTAATTTGTCTGATCTTGAGTAAATAAGGTTGCCATGATTCATATGATTACTTTTCTAGTATTTGGTATTCTATTAGTCTCTTTGTTTCCTAGGTCTGCCGTGACACGATATTGTAAAGTAAGTGACTCTAATGCACGTAAATTTATTTTACCACAGTACTGACAGAAGTCCACCAAAGGATGTTGGTAGGACTGTACTCATTCTTTGTCTGCTCTAAGGGAAGAATCGTCCTTGTTTTTTCCAGCTTCCGGTTGCCCTTGGTGTTTCTTGGATTATAAGTGTATGTTCACAGAGTGTCTCTTTCCCCCCTTGTGACGTTCTCGCTCTTTCTGTCTGTTCTCACTTGTCATAAGACTCCACTCAGTAGGTCTAATTGTACTGTGATATGACCTTATTAGTCTAATAACATCTTCAAAGAAAGACTGATTCCCAAAAAAATATAAAATTCACAGGCATGGGAGACCTTTAGGACTTCAGGATATATTTTTTGGGGACACAATTGAATCCATACATATAGATATGCAACAGTATGTTTGGACTCCTGGTGTGGCATTGTAAGATCAGCACTGGACTGTGAATCACAAGGTTGGCAGTTCAAACCCACCAACTGCTCCTCGGAAACCCTATACAGGGTCACTATGAGTCAGAATCGACTTGACTTGACCTCACCATAATGTGCTTATCCTGTTGTCTGTTGATGACATTTGGGTTGTTTCTAGTTTTTGGACTAGTTCAAATAAAGCTGCTATGAACATTTATGTAGAGCTTCTGCATGAACACGTACTTTCTTTTTCTTGAGTACATACATGGGCATGGGATGGCTGAATCATATGATAGAAAGTGCCAAACTGTTTTGCAAATTTGATGGACCATTTCACATATCCATCAAAAGTGAATGAGGTAACCAGCGCTTGGTGCAAACACTTTGTTACTCACCCGTTGCTGATATAAGAAGAGCAGAGGATTTATGTAGTATTGAGACCCATATTGGGGAGCAGAATCTCCCAGCTCTCCAGTGTGGTCCCCAGTCGAGTGGGAGCCCTGAGTGCCCATCTTGCACTTCGGTCCGTAAGTCATCAGGAAGGACTTCAGGTGTTCTGCCTTTGTGTGAGGGCCAGACATTACGCATCTGCTTCCGAACTGCCCAGAGCTCAGTTTCTACTCCGGATCCTCTTCCTGAAGTGACCTTTGGTGATAGTGTCCTAAACCACCATAAGGGGGAGCAAAGAAATGAGGGAACAATAATTTTAACCAGATTCCAAATGCCAGAGAATCCACTGGACACCATGATAACTATCAGCGAGATTCCACTATGTTTCCGCACGGAACCTTTTCTCTAATGCACCAAACCAGCAGAAATACCGCAGGCGGAAGTTTGAGTTCTCTTTGGGCTTCTCTCTACTCCAGTGGCAGGCCTTTCCCCATGGGAAACTCCCAGCTCCCTTCCTTTTCCAGTCTCACACGTGGAGCAGAGAAAGGAGCCAAGTCGGCGACTCTGCTCCACAAAGGACCAGGATTGGAGGCGCGGATGGCTGCTGTGTGCCTGTTCCCAACGTGCCCCAAGCTCCGCGTCCACTCCCGTCCCTCGGCCTGAATCCACTCCTGTCCCTCGGCCTGAATCCGTGGAGCTCCGGGTCCTGCTCTTAGAGTTCCCAAAGGTGAAGCGCGGGAACGGGTACAATGATCATTGAAGATGTGGCTGTGGTCTTCACCCACGAAGAGTGGGATTTGCTGGATCCTGCTCAGAGGAAACTCTACAGAGACGTGATGATGGAAACCTTGAGAAACGTGGCTTCAGTTGGTGCAATCAAGAAATCACATTGCTGGAAGGATCACCTTGACAACCAGGGGAGACATTTGAGAACTGGTGCAATCGAGAACCTGGGTGAACGCAACCAGTGTGGGGAAACCTCCAGCCGAGTCCTGGTCTTTCTGTGCACCAAGTAGATCCCACAGAAGTAGATCCTTTTGAATGCTCCCTCACTGCACCTATGCGAATTCATAGTGGAGAGAGGACCTATTAATGTAAGGAATGTGGGAAATTCTTTCTCCAAGAGTCAACCCTCAGAACACATAGAAGAATCCACAGTGGAGAGAGACCTTATAAATGCAAACATTGTGGGAAATCCTTCAGTCAAGTCTCAGACCTCACAAGACATAGAAGAATACACAGTGGAGAGAAGCCATATAAATGTAAAGTATATGGGAAAACCTTTGGTAGGTACTCATCCCTCCATAAACATACAAATTCACAGTGGGGAGAGGCCCAATGAATGTAAGGTGTGTGGGAAAGCCTTTAGAGTAAACTCACTTCTCATTGCACATAGAAGAATTCATACTAAAGTCTCAGGGATCAATTTAATAATTTAGTATAGCATTTTTCTACATCTAAACAAGTGAGGTTTTAAAACCCTAGGGTTTATATCGATGATACAACTTTTGACTTATATAGACAAGAAAATAATACCAGAAATTCAAACAGTAAAAAAAGAAGAAACAAATATGAGTGCATTTGTTATCAAAATGATATGCTAAACTTGTAATATACACAGTTAAAAGTCTCTGCAAAGTCCCACACAAATCATTTAAGGGTCCCAAAGGAACCCCTAAAGGCAGTAGTTACATTCATAACCCTTTATGAGTGTCAGGGTAATTAATCACAAGAGAAATATGTCAAAACTCACTTTCACATTAAGAGATTTCTGTTCCTGGGGCATCCAGGATATAGAAGCTTCATAGAATATGAGATGGTGCTTGTTTCATGTAACAATGTAATCCCTCCCATTCCTCAACCCAAATACTGGAGTACCCTTGGTGTGTAAAACATTTCTCATAACTACAGGAATAACCATCACAATAAAAGATCTCATTGTCCCCCCCCCCCAAAAAAAAGTGAGTGAGCATTCTAGTTCCTCTACACCCTTGCTAACACTTGATAATAGTCTTTTTCATTTTAGTCTTTCTAACATATTACATTGGGCAAATCTGCTGCACAAGACCTTTTTAAAGTGTTGAAGAGCAAAGATGTCAGATTGAGGACTAAAGTGCACATAGCCCAAGCCATGGTATTTTCAATAACCTCAGATGCATGCGAAAGCTGGACAGTGATTAAGGAAGACTGTAAAGAATTGATGCATTTGAGTTACGGTGGGTGTTGGAGAATATTGAAAGTGCCATGCGCTGCCAAAAGAACCAGTAGATCTGTGTTGGAAGACATGCAGCCAGAGTGTTCCTTGGAGGCCAGGATGGCCAAACTTCTTCTCTCATACTTAGGACATATTGTCAGGAGGGACCAGTCACTGGAGAAGGATATCATGTTTGGTAAGGTGGAGGGTCAGAGAAAAAGAGGAAGACACCCAGCAAGACGGATCGGCAAAGTGGAATCATCAATGGGCTCAAGGGTGGCGATGATAGTGAGGTTGGCCCAGGATCAGGCAGTGTTTCATTCTGTGGTGCATAAGGTCGCTATGAGTCGGTACCGACTTGAAGGCACCTAACAACAACAACAATAGGTATATACTAGTATCACTGTGATTTTAATGATCTACATATTCTTCATGATTAATAATGTTGTACATCTTATTATGTGCTTATATTCCATATTTTTTCATTGGTGAAATGTTTGGTGAATATTTGCCCATTTTTAAATTGACTTGTTTGCTTTTTATATTGAATATGCAGATTTTTAATCTGGGTTTTGTATATAAATACTATATCAGATAAATCCTTTGTGGATGGTTTCTCCCAGGTTATGATTTACCCTTTCATGCTCTTAACAGTGGCTCTTGAAAAGCACAGGTTTAAATTTGATGAAATCCAATTTCCTGCTTTTTCTCTATGTATAGAAATGAACATAATTTTTCTTCTTTATTCTGTGAATGTGATGCATTAGATTGATTAATTTTCAAATGTTAATTCAACCTCATATTTTTAAGGAGAAACCCATTTGACCATGATATTTTGTCATTTTTATATAGTTTAATTCAACTTACTTTGTTTGAATATTTTGCATCTACATTAATAAGGGCTATTGCCCAATAATTTTCTTGTGTCATGTTTTTTCCTGGCCTTGGTATCTGGGTAATGTTGTCATAGAATGAATCAGGACATGTCCCCTACTCTTCACTTTTCTGGAAGAGTTTGTATAGAATTAGTGTTATGTCTTCTTAAATTGTTCATGCCTAAGTAGCAGAATGGATCTCCAGGTACTTATGATGCAGGCATTAAGGCTGAAGGTGACACACTCCCATACTAAGAGGCTTTATGGAGACAGAAGGGCAGCTGATAACTAGGACCCAAATCACTCAAACGAGCAGGGGAAGGAGAATGGCTTGGGATTTTTATGGTAGTGTATCAGGCTCTACTACCTATGAGGGCTCCCCCAAATGTTTTGACTTCCTGCTGGCACTAAAGGAGGGAGTATATTTCTTACCAGTTGACCAAGTATGGGGAAGGGGAAGGACGAAGAGTGGGGCTTAAAAGCTTTCAGCAGCTAAATATAAAAATAGAGTCAGACTCCATTACAGTTTTTCCCTGGTGCTTGACTGATGACTGCCATGTGCTATGTTTTGTTTAATTGAATTTGAACTGACTTCAGTAAGTCACTGTGGCACTTTATGAGAACTGGAGCTTAAAGTCAATAAAGGAGGTAAAAGTTCCAATGACTGTCTCATTCAGAAGCCTAGGATTGTGTGCTTTGAGGAACAAAATTTGTGTCTGGTCACTACCCGTAATGTCTGGTCCCCCGAAGTGTCTTGGTGAGACTGTGTATTATGCCTCAAGCAGCTCTCTCTCTCTCTTTAGCGATTAACGTGGTGTGGACAGGAGGCTCTCTAACTTGTTCACATATTTAAACAGTTCTTCATCTGCACGGTTTGAATTCATTCCTTGGCTGTGCCATGGAGTGCCATAAGTGTTTATCCCTATAGCCTTGAGAAGCAGAGATTTTTGAGTCCTGGTGTAGCACTAGAGAATAAGCACTGGACTGCCAACCCCAAAGTCGGTAGTTCAAACCCACCAACTGTTTCTTGGAAACCCTATACAGGGTCGCTATGAGGCAAATAGCTGCCTCTTGGTTTATGTTGCTGTTGTTGTTGTTAAGTGCCATAGAGTCAGTTCTGACCCATAGCAACCCTGTATAGGGTTTCTAAGGAGCAGCTAGTGAGCTTGAACTGATGACCTTGTGGTTCAAACTGACTTCGCAGTTCAGCGCATTGACCCCCAGTGCCCCACTAGGACTCCCTTGGTTTATGTTTAAGTTCCTAATGAGCACAATTAAGTGTTCTTGAATACTCATTCTTCACAATGTTATCCATAGTTTTTTAACTGTAAGTGAATGAGAATACCAAAAATAAAATTGAAAAGCATCAAAGCAAACAAAAATAACTCCATAAAACCTGCATGTGGGGTGGATGTAAGTAAATATTTGAGAATGAAATGAAAGGGTGAGTTGTGGTAGAAAGCTATTGCTCCCATCCCAGGATTTCCAAATCCTAACCTCTGTAACCAAAGCTAAGGGGAAAAAAACAGCATTCAAAGAAACAGAATATTAGAAGACTTTTTAGGTTATTAAATTTTTTTTTCTCTCATTGGTGTTTTCTTAGATTTTAAAGAGGAGAAAAAACCATACCAAGTTATCAAATGGCTTCCACCTGAAACTTTTAAAGAAGAATTTACTAAGCGTTTTGATTTATTGGTTGAAGAAGCTTTGCATGGCAGGTAATTGTATTTTATTCTTTGAAGCAAAGTGTCAGTATTTTCGTGTTGCAAAAATATGCAGCAAACCATCCTTTCCTCCCCAGATTCTCTCTACCCCTTGGTTGAGTTTGAGAATCCATTGTAATGGCCACACAGAACTCAGAGAAAATACAGTTACGGGGCCTATTAGGCAAGTTAACAGGTTACAGTATAGAATCAAAATGCACAGGGCACAGTTGTTCCAGTCAACTGTTGATAAATGCCCACAGGGCACACCACTCCACCATGAGCCTCAGCCTGAAGGCACTCGGCTCTCGCTCTATATGTCAGCTCCCCCACTTAAAGTGCCTGGAGGTACTCCACTTTACAAGCAAGCTTCCTGCCCCAAACCACTCAGTTTCATTGCTCCCTGGCCTGGGGAGCCCACTGCTCTGTCTTACTCTCGGGTTCTCGGTTCTGCTGCTGCTGCTTTCTGCTGTTCCTCCATGTCACAGCTTTCTGACCCTGGGTAGAGGAGGTTCAGGGCGCAGGGGCCTCAGGGGTCCAAAGAACACACTCCCTGCTTCTTCTTCTTTGTTGGTAAAAAGATCCCCCATTCTGCTTCTGAGATGGTTCATTTTAAACCCATGCTAGATTTTCCAGCTTTTACAATTACAATGAACTCTTCTGACCTCCACAGCTGTGGTGTTGTGGGTTAATGCACAGTACTGCAAAGTTGGTTTGAACTACAAGTTCGGTGGTTCAAGTTCACCAGCTGCTCCTCAGAAACCCTATACAGGGTCGCTATGGGTCAGAACTGACTCGACTGCACTTAACAACAACAACAATATCCACAGCTGAGTTATGCCACCCTATCATATCTTCTCCCACCTTCTCTTACCCAGACCCAGCAGGGCAGAAATGTTGTTTGGTTGGAGCTAGAGACTGTGGCTAAAAGAGGTATTGGATAATCCACTACACCACAGTGGTACAAGTTAAAGTACCGATGCTCGGATGCTTTGTGTGAACAAAACCAAAAGGGATGGATGAATGGACAGACAGGTCATCAAATAGGTGCTGCATTCCTGTGACCCTGTCCAGATGGATGGATGAATAGACGCATGCTGCATTTCCAGCCATCTAGTCCAGTTACTGCTGGAGATTCTAGAACAATCCCTAGACTTCCCTCTTCCACTGTAAGCATGAAGACATTTCTGCAGAAACGGAGACTTTGTTCTCTCTGGGCTTGCCTTGCAACACTTTGCCTTCAGTTTTTGTCTAATCATCTCTCCCACATAGAAACTGAGACAGGCACTTCAACTTCTAAAGTTGGTGGGGAACTCAGAGAATCATTTTTTTCCCCACTTATTTTTCTTTCCTCACATTAAGTATCCCTGGTGGCAGAGTGGGTTAAGTGTTGGGCTGCTATGCACAAGTCGGCGGTTCTAACTCACCAGCCGCTCCTTGGAAATCCTATGAGGCAGAACCAACTCTACAGCACATAACAACAACAACAACTCCATAAGAGTGCTATGTACCTGATTTATATTATTAGCAATTTACCCAGTCTACTTGGTTTGCTACAAGCACTTCATATTTGCATATTCCTACCAGGTCATTTGATTGACACCTTGTGAACCGCAAGGTCAGCAGTTTGAAACTACCAACTGTTCCTCAGGAGAAAGATGAGGTTTTCTGCTCCCATAAAGATTTACAGCCTTGGAAACCCTGTACAGGGTCGCTATGAGTCAGAACCGACTCCATGGCACATAACAACAACAATAACCAAGTCATTTGGTGGGAATCACAAAGCTAGAAAGGACACACTAAATAATTCACAGCTTTACAGATTGATTTCACATATCTCATTATTGTCCTTTTCTTTTTTACATATACCATGAAAAAAATACTTGGTGTGGCGCCCCAACATAAGCACTTGACCTCAAGGTCAGTTTGAGCTGCAAGGTCAGTGGTTCAAACTCACCAGCCGCTCCTCAGAAGCTTTATACAGGGTTGCTGTGAGTTGTAACCGACTCGATGGCACAAAACAATAGCAATAATGAAAAAAAAATATGTTTCTAGTTTTAAGACTAATTTTAGGTTATTTTTCTAATGTTACAAAATAATTCTACCACTCATCTATCAGTGTGTCGTACTGTGGTTGTTAGTGTGTTGCTGTGTTGCTAGAAGCTGTGCCACTAGTATTTTAAATACCAGCAGGATATACCAATGGTGGGTAGCTTTCAGCTGAGCTTCCAGACTACAAAAGACTAGGAAGAAGGTGAGGTGGACTACTTCTGAATGCTTAGTCACTGAAAACCTTATGTCTTCTGATCATCTTAGTCAGCACTGGTGTGGAAAGGCTAATAATGTGCTTCAAAACTAGCCTTTAATTTGGTCTATTTATTTTCAAATTACTTAACTTCTGTGTATGTTGTTGTTAAGTGCCTTGGAGTTGGTTCCAACTCATAGCGACCCTGTATAGGGTTTCCAAGGAGCTGCTGGTAAGTTTGAACTGTTGATGTTGCAGTGCAAATGGACCTTGTAGTCCAGTACATTATTAGCCCACAGCGCCACACCAGGACTTCAAGTTCTGGGCATAGGGTGGTGGAATTCTGATTTTCAGCTGTGATTTTGGATTCTAATATCATCATCACAGAATTCCCCGGTAAAGAGATCTGTCAAATAAAGAGTATATAGTGATTTCAAAATAAAAATGATCACTAATATTCATGGGATTCTGTTTTCAAGTTATACCATTTGACTGGAGAAACAAGACAGTCATTCATAAAAAGTCTGTAAATGAAGACTAAAAAGAGCATCCCAGAAATGATCAAGTTGAGAGAGATGGTTGATGTGTACTATGTTCAGAACCCCCTGCCCTCGCACCCTCCCACCCCACCCCACCCCCAAAGCAGAAGGACAGTGAGAAGGGAGTGGGATTTGGATTAGGAATGAAGAGCCAGGGGAGGAAGTAGGAACATTCTAGGGAACAGAAACACTTAGATGAGAGTGACTGGAGTCACGGGTATTTGTGGGATGGTGATCAAATATGAAGGCCACTGCTAGATATGCTTTTGCTTACTTGGAATAGTTTCTTGGGGTCCCAAGATTCATTTATGCATTGTGAAATTGATACCTCTTAAAAATCATTATCACTTGTTTTCTTGGTTACAGAGGAACATTTGAACATTTTTTGAAGTTCATGGAACAACTTGGAATTCAGTGCAGTCATTTACTAAGAAGAAAGGACATCATAGATTCCTTAAAGGATGAGAATTTTGAATTGCTAGTATTGGAAAGTTTTGACTACTGTCCTTTCCTGATTGCTGAAAAGCTTGGAAAAACATTTGTATCTATTCTTCCTTCCTCCTTTGGCACTGTGGACATTGGGCTGCCCAGCCCCATATCTTACATTCCAGTATATGGTTCTTTGCTAACTGACCGCATGGACTTCTGGGGACGAATGAAGAACCTTAAGAATTTCTTGGCATTTTCTATGAAGCAACGGCAAATCCACTCTCAGTATGATAACACCCTCAGGGAGCATTTTCCAGAAGGCTCTAGACCAGTGTTGTCTCATCTTTTACTGAAAGCAGAGTTATGGTTTGTTAACTCTGACTTTGCCTTTGATTTTGCTCGGCCCCTGCTTCCTAATACTGTTTATATTGGAGGTCTCATGGTCAAACCCATTAAATCAGTACCGCAAGTAAGTAAAACCTTGGCACTCAATTTGGATTTCTTACAGAGGTTGGTGCAGAGTTGGTGACAACCTCAAGCCAGTGGGAACCTGGGCTTGCAGTAGGCAGGCAGGTGAGACATGTTAGGCCATGATGTAAGGGGGTCCTCACTCTCGGGGTGGTACTAGAACCGGGTCAGCCTTTTCATGAGATCCTGAGACACTAACTGAGGGTGGCCTTAAATCATGTGCCTCAGGCTCCCCTCTTTCCTTACCCTAGTCCTGGCCCAGGCAAAATAAGCCATTGAAAAAGCTGATATTTTCATTTGCATTTTATAGGATTATGTATACAGTAAGTCATGGCAGCTACCTATGTACAGAGTAGGACTGTTCCATAGGATTTTTTTTTTTTTTTTATGTTTTTTATTGTGAACTGAGTGATAGTTTACATGGGAGAACATCAGCTTTATACTCATTGTTTCATTGCAATGATTGCAATCCCCTCCGTGCATCATCATTCAACAGTATTTGCTTCTGTTCCCTCTTTTTTTTTAATGTACACAAAACCCCTCAGGAATATATAATTATTTAAACAACCATAGGGCACATTCTGCAAGCCTGCCTCCTGCCCACCAGCAAGCAGCCTTTCTCTTTCCATGAGTCTAGAGTCCTCAGCTGCTCTATCTCTCCATGTCCCCATCTCTGCCTCCTTCTCTGGTGTCGCTGCTTCTCTGGATAGGGTCCCACATTCCGCTCATGCTCTTCTCCCTTGATGGTCCTGGGTCTCCATAGGATTTTCAAGACCTTTCAGAAGTGTGTTGTAAGGCTAGGCCAAGCCTGTCTTTTGAGGCACAACTAGATGAGTTTGAACCAGCAAACTTTCAGTAGTAATACAGCACTTAACTGTTTGAGTCACCTAGGGACTCTGAATACTTGAAGGTAACTGCCTACACCAACACACAATAAGTATGTAATGATCACCATTCTGTGCAAGAATTATTAAGGAAATGTCTCCAAGGACACAATAGAAGGCAGGCTAAAACAGGCCAGGACTGTGAAACTGACCACAAGAGCTATAGGTTTGATGCCCAGGGTCCTTGCCTGGAGAACCCTGGGTCCTGACGCCATATAGGCCTTTTGATCTTGGTTGGCACCTGGGCACTGTTAGTTGTGAAAGCTGCTGAGGTGGTTGTAAAAGGCCTCAGAGCCATGGCGACAGGAGTTTTCAAACGTGAGGAGAGCTAAGATTAGTTGGCTGCCATTTGCCTAGCAGCATGGTCATGGAAGCTTTCTTATGTCCTCTCCTGGTAGGAGACAGAGGCTTAGGTGATTCAACTGACGTTCCCATTGCGCTTCAGCTCACAGACCAGGAGAGCTGAGATCTGGCCTGGGTGTCCAGGCACCCAAATCTCTGTTTTCCTCTGATTATTGTTGCTAAGTGCTGTCGAGCTGGTTCCAACTCATAGCAACCCTGTATAACATTTCTGAGGAGCGGCCGGTGAGCTTGAACCTCTGACCTTGCAGTCCAAGCCAACCTTGTAGTCTAACGCATTAACCCACAGTGCCACACCAGGACTCCTCCGGTGACCGTAAATAGAATGAGCAGGAAGAGTTGGGGAAAGACAGACACTTTGAAGGGTTTTGAGTTGGTGGTAGGGTATTTTAGGAATGAAGCAGGGGCAGAAAGGCACGTTAGGTGTTGAACACAGGGACCTAAAGTGTATAGGTAGAAGAGAGTTGGGCATCATATGGAACAATTGCCAAAGAGATTACTGTGCTATGCTTAGGGTCACCAGCAGTCAGAACTACTATTAGTCAGAACTGACTTGAGGGCATCTAACAACAATATAGGAAACAGAAGGTTCCCTGGTGACTTTGTTTACACTGGAGTAGTGGAAGATTCAGTTGCATAAATAAACCTGGGCCTTACCTGGCAGAATGGCAGGTCAGGCCTTGGCCCTGGGGCTGGAGGAGAACAATGGGACTCAAAGGTTACAATGTCTGTGAGATGAGAAGCTTTTTTAAAAAAGGTGTCTTCTCTGCCTTTTTCACTTTTTATAGAATAGACTTACATTGTAATTTAAAAGGACAGCATCGCTATATTGAATGTCCTTTGGGATGGTAGCTCCTACAGGGTTGTGTTGGATAGGTTCAAGTTCTGACAGAACATATATTCCAATAGGGGCTGGGAGCTAAGGATAGTCATAGAAATGGGGACAGTAGGTGTGGCACTGTGGGTTAATGCACCAGACTGCAAAGCCATTTGAACTACAAGGTTGGCGGTTCAAGCTCTTCAGCTGCTCCTTGGAAACCCTATCCAGGTTCGCTATGGGTTGGAACTGACTCGATGGCATTTAACAACAACAACAGCAACGTCCAAAGATGTATTGTGTGAATTGTGTTAAGTGTCATTGAGTCAGTTCCAATTCATATTGACCCTGTATAGAGTGTCTGAAGAGTGGCTGGTGAGTTTGAACCACGGACCTTGCGATCTAGCACTTATCCTACAGTGCCATTCAAAGACACACTAGAAAGTAACAATAATGGACACAGCTGTGCTATAGCAAAGATTAGATCCGATCTTTGTAAGAACTTCCTGGTTCAGTTTCTTAATGTTACAGTAACAGAAACACCACAAATGGTGGTTTTAATGGACAGAAATTGCTTTTCCCACAACTTAGGAGGCTAGACGTCTGAGTTCAGGGGGACAGCTCTACGGGGAGGCTCTCTCTGTCAGCTCTGGGGTAACAGCCTTGTTTCAGCTGCTCTAACATTCTTCTGTGTTCCTTCAAGAGGTTCACATGGGATTTACACTTCCCCATTCATGCTTGCTTCACTCTGTGCCTAATGTAAACAAACCTGCACTGCTATGGCCTCATTACAGAACAACGAAAAACCTATTCCCAAACAGGATCACATCTACAGGTATGAGGGTGACCATTCCAAAACTTTTGTTTGGAAAGTCACAATTCAATCCATTGTTGTTTTCAGGTGCCATTGAGTTGGTACCGACTCATAGTGACCTTATGCACAGCAGGAGGAAACACTGCCTGGTCCTACGCCAATTGTTGTTATGCTTCAGCCCATTGGTGCTGCCACTGTGCCAATCAGTCTCACTGGGGGGGGGAGGGGTCTTCCTTTTTTTTGCTGACCTCCCACTTTACCAAGCATGATGTCCTTCTCCTGAGACTGTTCCACCTGATGACTTATTGGAAATATGAGAGATGAAGTTTGGAATTCAGTCCATAATAGAGACTAAAAAGTATTATCATGCCCAGATTGAGGTTGGGCTTGGACACTGAGGCTTTAAATATTTTTTTCTGGATGTTTATAATGTGTACCCCTGGCTGTGAGTCACTGACAAAAGGAATGCAGTATAAACTTGCAAGACGGAGAAACTCATCGAATGTAGTTGCACAGCAAACAAAGTGTCACACTGGGTAAAGTTGTTGTCAAGTGCCGTTGAGTCCGTTCTGACTGATAGTGACTCTGTGTAGGGTTTCCAAGGAGCTGCTGGTGGGTTTGAACTGCTGACCTTGAGGTTTGCAGTCCACTGCTGGTCCAACAGCACCACGCCAGGAGTCCTTGAGTGATGAGCCATAGCCAGTTCTGCCTCCATTTCTTATGTTGGAGATCTTCCTTAGTATCTCCATTCAGCCCAGGTCCCACTGTTGGATCTGGACCCTTCAATTGTACATCTCCAGGTACCACCACTTCCTAGTTAGCCTTGGAAAACTCCCAGATAACATGTCTCCCCTGTCATGTCATCAAATTGGGTGGAGGTTGGGAAGATGATCCTTTGTTGGACTCATGGTTTTTCAATGAAGAAAGATGTTAGCACTGTCTCAACTTCCCTTTCCATAAGTTACTGGAGCTCACAGGAGCTCCAGAGCTGCGGTTCTGTGTGCTATGAGGATCTCAGGTGTAATGTGTCCATTTTCAAGACTGGTAACCTAAAAGCCTTCTTCACCGCCCCCTCCATTTGAGATCATTTAATACTACTTAGATGGGAAAATGTGCCCTAAGATCTCAGAAGAATTCATCCCAGGCCATTCAGACAGTGTGGACATGGACACTGTACAGAGGAAGGTCAGTTATTCCTGGAACTATGAGAACAGTTTCAGGACACTGAAGAGAAGGCATTGAGGGAAGGATGTGCTTAGTAAAAAAAAACAAAAACAAAAAAAAACTTTCACTTGCACTCCAGGCTTTCATGAATAACTTCATTCACTGCTTTCTTTTGTTACTTCTATCCAGGACCTTGAGACATTCATAGCCAAGTTTGGAGACTCCGGTTTTATCCTTGTGGCCCTGGGTTCCATGGTAAATACCTATCAGACCCATGAGATTCTCAAGGAAATGAACAGTGCTTTTGCTCATCTTCCCCAAGGAGTAATCTGGAGATATAAGCATTCACATTGGCCCAAAGATGTA
This sequence comes from Chrysochloris asiatica, assembly GCF_000296735.1. Taxonomy (NCBI): domain Eukaryota; kingdom Metazoa; phylum Chordata; class Mammalia; order Afrosoricida; family Chrysochloridae; genus Chrysochloris; species Chrysochloris asiatica. The sequence goes on from NW_006408908.1 coordinate 1,281,690, forward strand.
CAATTGGCAGCAAATGTGAAAATTGTGGACTGGCTTCCTCAGAGTGACCTTCTAGGTAAGAGCTTCCCAGATCTGCTTCTCTGCTTCCATCTATACATCCTTAGGGGTTCTCATCTCTCCTTGAGCATCCCTGCAGCACAGGAAGGGTGGTTATGTGCAGTGGAGTCAGTTCCAACTCATAGCGACTCACCTGTACAGGGTTTCCAAGGCTGTAATACTTACGGAAGCAGAAAGCCTCATCTTTCTCCCATGGAACAACTGGTAGTTTCGAACTTCTGACCCTTAGGTTAGCAGCCCGATTCATAACCACCAGAGCACCTTAGCACAGTAAGGGAGCAGTTGGTAATTAGTAACAAGGTTTGAGAGGAGAGGAGAGGAGGAGGAGCCCCCCTCCCCTGAGTCTTAGGAATCAGTCTACTTCCAATGAGATCAGATGCCTAAACAGGCGCCTCCCCTTCATTCCTTTCTATGGCACATTCAGTGTTTACATATTCTCTGTTCAGCCTTCTTGACTCTAGTGCATTTGCATTGAACAGGGTCACCCAACAATCTGTGAACTCAAAGAATACAGTTTGGGGTGAGTGACAGGGTGAGGGGGCTATGCATGCACATACATCTTTCTTACATACTAAGGGTGTAAGGAACTCATACTTTTACCATATTGATGCCAACCATCTTTCAGATGTGTGAGAATATCCGATTGTCAAGCTCAGATACCTAACTACTGATTATTTTGCCCAAAGAGTTCTCTAGTTTCAGATCCCCACCCACCCAAGGAGTTTTCTCTGTGCGCAGCAATGTTTCTTGGAGACTCCTCACTGCTACAGGCACTGACTGGATTAGAGGCTCATAACCAAGATTAGGACTCAAAATGAGTTAGGGAACTTAAACACCATGCTCTTGACTTCATCTCACAAATGTATTTCACAGGGTGGGACTCATGAACCCCATTTTGAAATGATCATAAGGAGGTTCCGATGTACATTCTGGTTAAGAGGTGCAGGTCACTAATCATATTAGTTTGCTGTTAATCACACTGATTCCTGGGGCTTCTCATAATATTGAGGGGAAAACTAATGCAGATGCTAAAGATGACAATGCACAGTAAGTATTCTAAGTGTCTTATGAATCATGATGTCAATTCATGTGTCAGGAATTCAGAGAAGAAGAAGATAAGTGGGCAGTGGAGGAGATGAAGAGATGGCAAAGAAACAGAGAAGAAATAGAGATCAGAGAAAGAAAGAGGAGATGGAGAAAAGAGAGCGGGATGGATGGATAGATGGGTGAGTGGGTGGAAAGAAGGAAGGAAGGAAGAATGGATGGGTATATAGCATTCTACTCTGAAACTTTCTTTGGGGTCTTAAAGGAGTCTATACAGAGGCAAGATTTGGGGTCTTGAATCTTGGAAACTACACAGCATAATTACAGTGGTCCCAACACAAACTGAGATTCCCTTGACATTTTCTTCTGCCCTTGCTGCACTAACTGGTGCTGTGAAACTTTTCCTTCTGAAATGTCCTGCTTCTTTTTTAAAACAGCTCACCCTAAGATCCGTCTTTTCGTCAACCATGGCGGGCAGAATAGCATAATGGAGGCCATCCAACATGGTGTGCCCATGGTGGGGATTCCACTCTTTGGAGACCAGCCTGAAAACTTGCTCAGAGTAGAAGCCAAAAACTTCGGTGTCACGGTCCTATTAAAGCAGCTTAAGGCAGAAACTTTGACTCTTAAGATGAAACAAGTCATAGAAGACAAGAGGTATGCAGTTCCCTGGGCACGTGGCTACTTAGGCTAAAGGAAGCGTTGTTCTATATACCACTGCATAAGTACCCTTGGTGATGAAACGGAAGCTTCCCAGGCATGGAATAAGAATAAACAGGCATGCTGAGAACTGACTAGTTTTCTATGAGAATAAGATACAAGCAATTTAGGTGCTGAGAATAGTTTTTTTTACCTTAAGGATAGTGAAGGACACAAAGGTTTTACATAGAGATAGTTGAATTTGATGTCAGATAGATATTGACTGGAACTCTGGTAGCATAGTGGTTTCGAATCGGGCTGCGAACCACAAGGTCAGCAGTTCAAAACTACCAGCTGTTCCGCGGGAGAAAGATGAGGTTTTCTGCTCCCATAAAGATTTACAGCCTCGGAAACCCTGTACAGGGTCGCTATGAATCGGAACTGACTCCACAGCACATAACAACAAGATATTGACTGAGGTTTTATTCTTCAGGATCCTCATAATAATATTCTACTGAGGAATGAGTTTTCTTTTATGCTTCCCAACTATATCAAGCTCTTCCTTGCCAATGATGCTTCCTAGAACATCCTTCCCTTCTCTTCCCGTGATTGGCTCTTTGTTGACATTCTGGTTCATCTACAATGTCACCTTCTTCGAGTTCTTCTCTGTCCACCTGAGACTCTCTCACCTAATTATAATATTTCCTTCTTAACATACCTCAGGCTCTGTATTATCCTGTTTGCTATTTTCTTATTTCTTATCAGTCTGCCCATGAGTACATTGAGGCATGTCTCATGCTTTCCACTTTGTTCCCAGAGCTCAGCACAAGCCCTGCTACAGAGCATGGGGCTAATGATTTCCATTCTGTGAATCTGGAAAAGGGTCAGGTGACCTGCATAGTAACTGCCTATCCAGAACCTTGTCACGTATGTTGTTGTTGTTAAGTGCTGTTGAGTCTGTACCAACTCATAACAAACCTGTATGGGCCTCCCAAGACTGTAAATCTTTGCAGAAGCAGAAAGTCTCACCATTTACCCACTGAGCAACACACACACATTCACATATGTTTTTCTTATAACTAAGAAGAACTGAATTCCCTTATTAGAGATTCAAAAACACAAACCCTGAAGCACATCTCAGTGTTTAATAAGACTTCTTTGCACATTGTTGTTTCTTGTTAAGTGCTATCTAGTTGGCTCTGACCCATAGCCACCCTGTATAACATTTCTGAAGAGCGGCTGGTGAGTTTGAGCTTCTGACCTTGCTTATGTGCTTATCCTTCTTTGCACATAGGAAACTGTGATTATTTTGTTGTGTGATTGTAAAACAACTACATAGCTAGGGGTTCTTAGCCTGAAAAACATATCTAAGCCTTGTTGTTACTGTTAAGTACTGTTGAGTTGGTTTCCATAGCGAACCTGTGTAGGGTTTCCAAGCAGTGGCTGGTGGGTTTGAGCCACCAACCTTTTGGTTAGCAGTCCAGTGCTTATTCAACAGTGTCACACCAGGACTAGGAATCTGTTAACCCTGGGTATTTTTCATATATGTGTTATGCCATGTGTCACAAAAATTCATTTTCTGAGGAACGGGTACAGTGTTTCATTGGACTCTTAGAGATCTGAGATCCAAAAAGATCAAGAACTATTGTCCCTTGTGTAAGAGCCATTTTGGTCTGGAATCTTCCCCAGATATCTTACAGCACTAGGATTAACTACATAATTTATGTGACCTGGTGCAAACATGGGGCCCTGAGTTAAAAGTGAATTAAGAATTTCAAGATGGCGAATGCAGAAAAGCAATCAGGCAGCTGGGCTTTCTAAGTGTGGGGTCCTTCTACACAGGAAGTTACCCTGTCTGCTCGATGTTCTGATGATGCAAGACAGTGCAGTGCCATCCTGAGGGGTTGGCAGTCCTGAGTTACATGTGACACTTGGCCCAAGTAGGTATTCAGTATATGTTAAAATATAATCATTGGTGTTGTTAAGTGCCAGTGAGTCAGTTCTGACCCATAGTGACCCTATATAGGATTTCTGAGGAGCAGCTGGTGAGTTTGAACCACCAATCTCAAACTGATCTTGTGGTCAAGTGCTTATCCTACAGTGCCACACCAGGACTCCAAAATACATTAATGTTGTTGTTAGGGGCCATTGAGTTGGTACCTACTCATAGCAATCCTATGCACAACAGAATGAAACACTGCCCAGTCCTGGGCCAACCTCACATTGTTGCCATGCTTGAGCCCGTTGATGCTGCCACTTGGCCAATCCATCTCACTGGGGGTCTTCCTCTTTTTCTCTGACCCTCCATTTTACCAAACATGATATCCTTCTCCAGTGACTGGTCCCTCCTGACAATATGTCTGAAGTATGAGAGATGAAGTTTGACTATCCTGGCTTCCAAGGAACACTCTCTGGCTGCACTTCTTCCATCACAGATCTGTTTGTTCCTTTGGCAGCCCACAGCACTTTCAATATTCTCTTCCAACACCATAACTCAAAAGCATCAATTCTTCTATGATCTTCCTTATTCACTGTCTGGCTTTCACATGCATATGAGGTTATTGAAAATACCATGGCTTGGGTCAGGTGCACCTTAGTCCTCAAGCTGACATCTTTGCTCTTCAATACTTTCAAAAGGTCTTGTGCAGCAGATTTGCCTAATGCAATACGTTGTTTGATTTCTTGACTACTGTGTCCATGAGTGTACATGGTTGATCCAAGAAAAATGAAGTCCTTAACAACTTCAGTCTTTTCTCAATTGATAAGAATGTTGTTTATTGGTCCAGTGGTGAGGATTTTTGTTTTCTTTACATTGAGATTCAATCCATACTGAAGGCTGTGATCTTCATCAGTAAGTGTCTTAAGTCCTCTTCACCTTCAGCAAGCCAGGTTGTATCATTTGCATATCGCAGGCTATTAATGAGTCTTCCTCTAAACCTGATGCCACGTTTTCCTTCACAGAACTCAATTTATCAGATTATTTGCTCAGTTTACAGGGTGCACAAAATAAAATCCTTTTGCACACCTTTCTTAATTTTAAACCATTGAGTGTTTCCATGTTCTGTTCGAACAATTGTCTCTTGGTCCATGTACAGGTTCCTCGTGAACACAATTAAGTGTTTCAGAATACACTAATATCATCGTATATTATTCTCACATTGTCTATCACTAGCTTCCTTGGAGAAGGGATTAGTTCTATAGATTTATGCTATTTTGTTTATCTCTCTTAGCACCATATATGCATCTTTGTAAGTACATTTGGTTATTGAACTTTCCAAGGAGTCAGCTAGATAGGCTCAGCCAGAACAGTAGCTCTTCTTTGAATCTCACTTTTATGCATTTAGAAGAAAATGTTCATCTGCTGAAAGTCTTCTGAGACTACGTCAGTAATGCCACCTCTGTCTCTGCCAACAGGTACAAGTCTGCAGCTATGGCTGCCAGCGTCATCAGGAGCTCCCACCCTCTGAGCCCCTCCCAGAGGCTGGTGGGCTGGATCGACCACATCCTTCAGACAGGGGATGGGGCCCACCTTAAGCCTTATGCCTTCCAGCAGTCCTGGTATGAGCAGTACTTGCTTGATGTTTTCTTGTTCCTGCTGGGGATCACTCTGCCTTTCATGTGGCTTTGTGGGAGGCTGCTGTGCATGGTGGCTAGGTGGTTGTGTGGGTCCAGGAAGCTGAAACAGACATGATGGATGATGTTAAGGTTGGGTGTGTTGGGGAGTTATTGGTTCTTGGGAGGCTTCCAGCAGCACAGGCCACCCATAGTGTCTTCCCATCTCCTCCACTTGCTCCTCAGTGTTTTCTTCCTCTATGCTGAGGTCCTTGTTCAGCATTCAGGTGTCTCCCTGATTCTGACTCCACCTGCACTCAGCCAACTCTGCTTGCCGAATCACTCCCATTTCCTAGGCCCAGTTCTCTGGCTGTTTCATCTTCCTCTTCTAGTCTCTCCCCAGTTTTCCTTCCATCACTTGTTTTTATATGCTTGTTTATATAGCAACTTTATTAATATTATCCCCAAACTGGAATTAACTCAGATGTCCCCTAGTGGGTGAATGGTTAAACAAACTGTTACATCCATACCTTCAAAAGCTACTCAGCAGCAAAAAGTGTCAACGACTGGTACATGAAGCAACCTGGGTGATTCTCCAGAGAATGATGCTGAATGAGAAGAAGGTACTCCCAAAAGGGTACATAAGATTCCATTGATGTGACATTCTTTCTCTGACAAAATTATAGACTTGAAGAACAGATTAATGGCTCCAGGGTGTAAATAGTGGTTGAGGGAATTGGATGCTGTGGGGTAAAAAAAGGCTCCTAGAGGGATCTTTGTACTGATGGAAATGTTCTGTGTTCTGACTGCTTCGATACCCTGTCCTAGTTGTGATATTGTGCTATAGTTTTACAAGATACTATCATTGGGGGAAACTGGATAAGTGTAAAGGGGTTGCTCTATATGATTTTTTACAACTGTGTGTGAAGTTACATTATCTCACAATGAAAAAATAAAGGGTAAACTCTGCTTGCTGTGTTCTCTGGCTCTTGTTTTTGGCCTTCCCTGCACCTGGTAGGGTGGCTGTGTACTTGTTCTCTTCAGAAACCCCAGGAACTGTATCCGTTCCTCATAAAGAGCTTCTGATGGCTTCTCAAATACGCTAAAGGGACCGACTACATGTCAGCCTCTATAGGAGCAGTGCAAACATTTTGTTAGCATTCCCATTACTTTTAATTTAAAAAGACATTTATCCATGCTATTTAGCAAATTGGAGTCCTGGTGTGACACTGGGAGTTAGTAGGCTGGACTGCAAAGTCGATTTGAACCACAAGGTTGGCGGTTCAAGCTCACGAGCCACTTCTTGGAAATCAGAAGCAGGGTCTCTATGGGTCAGAATTGACTTGACAGCACTTAATGACAACAGCAATTTAGCAATTTGGCAAATTCTCCCATTTTAGACCTATTTCTTGCCACTCTGTTTCAGTTCTCAGGAATCTGTACTACCCTGCACATTTAGGACCCAGACAGGCTTTCCATGGACTCCACATCTGGGCACCTCCTGAGTCCTGCCCTTCAGCAACATCTGTGCTGGTCAGGGTTGGAGCCTGCAGATGGTTCTTAGGTGATGTAACCTTTGCTCCCCACTTTTCACAGTTTTTTTTCATATGATCCCCATTTTTATAAACTGAGGAATGCAAGACTTCTGTGGAGAACTAGGTGCCTAAATGTAAGGCTTTGGGGCCCCAGCTCTTAGTGGTGATTTACATTTTCTTGGTTTAGGAAAAATTCCATCTGCCATCTCCCACACAGTAAAGGATAGTCATGTCTCTGGTAAACCCTCAGGGATTTGCACTCATCTACTTCTTTCAGAAACCCTTTTGACATTTATATGTTTATAGCAGCATTATTATTAATAATCCCAAACTGGAAACAACATAGTCCTGCAATGAGTGAAGAGTTAAACAAAGTGTAACAAAACCCTTCCCTTGGAATACTTCTCAGCAATAAAATCTGGCCATCAGTGACACATGCAGCAACCTTTAAGTATGGCTTAGGACAAAAGGGCTCTTGGGTTTTGTTTTTCTTTATTTGAAAATAGGCAGGCTAGGTACAGCTGCTTTGCTGCCTTCATTGTGCCATCATGATCCCAGATTTCCTGTGTCTTGTTTATCTCCCTTCCTGAATTCCCTCTCTGGTAGATAGCTTCCGTGGAGTGTTTGATTTTGAAATGATTTGTTTTTTACCATATTTATTTCTAATTTATTAGTGGTTACATCTCACTCTACTTTGAGATGACATTTCACGAGAAGTGCAGGTATCCCATAGCAGAGCCTCCCCCTGTGCTTCCTTCTGACCCTTAGAACCTGTCGAAGTCAACTCAAATCTCTATACACCATGGCCACCTAATGGACTCCTGATGTGGCACTGCAGGATCAGCACCGGACTTCAAGCAACAAGATCGGCTATTCAAATCCACAAGCTGCTCCTTGGAAACCCTACACTGGGTTGCTGTAAGTCGGAACCGACTCAACAGCACTTAAAAACAACGGGCAGCTGACATAATATTGTGAATTTTATTTGATTAACTGTCATGTGTGAGATCACTTAGGAATAAGAAGAGAAAAAGAGATTTTATTTTGCTTTCACTTATCCTTCTCTAGCCCTGTTGTTTTCTTGGTGTACATGTAAGTTACTGACTTAAGTCATTAACTTCTTTTCAACGAATTTCCTTGAATATTTCTTGCAAAGTAGATATACTCACAACTAATTCTCCCATTTCTAGTATGAATTGAGTGAAGGTTTACAGAGCAGATGGTCAATTTTACATTCAACAGTCATGTACTTTGCTTCATTACATGGTTACAATCCCCTCCATGTACCAATAGTTCACAGTATTCACCTCGATTCACTTTACCTATTGCTTTCCTCCTTGTGTCTCCCAATATCTTCATGTTTCCCCTGCCAACCTCTCTCTTGTATAGTGCCTGCCCTGTCACCCATGTTAACATGCGTCTACCCTCTAGTCTGTGAATAATTTCCCACCCCCCCCACCCACCACAGATTGTTTCTTTTATCAAAAAAATGTTTTTCTTAACTTTTTACAACATTAGTCTCATACAATATTTGTCCTTTTGTGATTGACTAATTTCACTCAGCGAAATGTCCTCCAGGTTCATCCTTATTGTGAGGTGTTTCACAGAGCCATCATTATTCTTCAGTATTGTGTAGTATTCCACTGCAAGTATGTTATCAAAGTTTGTTTAACCATTCTTCTATTGATGGGCATTTAGGCTGTCTCCATCTTTTTGACATGTCTCTTGTAGACAACATATTGTAGGATCCTGTTTTCTTATCCATTCAGCTCTTTATGTCTCTTGATTGGTGCATTTAATCCATTTATATTCAGTGTAATTATCAATAGGTAGGAATTGATTACTGTTCTTTTTCTGTGGTGTTCTTGGATTCTTAGCTCCACATAATTTTCTATGCTGAGTTCATTTTGTTTGTGGGTTTTCTTGCCATTTTCATTTCTGTTGTGTTAATGTTTACTAAATCTTTATGCTTTTCTTCTTTTTTATTTTTATGTGCAGGTACATTATTTTTCTTCAAGGTTACCCTGGAGTTTATTAATATTTTTCCTTGCTTAAGACAGTCTGTTTTCTCTTGAAATCTACTGACTTCCTTGCATTTGGAACATCTATATTTATACTATTCCCTTTTTTTGGCTTTATGGTTGACTTTGTTATATACATTGATACCTCTGGTTCCCTATTTTCAGCCTCGTAGGTTTGTTTTAAGGAGCTCTGGTAGTGTAGTGGCTACAAGTTGGGCTGCTAATCTATAGGGCAGCAGTTTGAAAGATGAGAGTTTCTGGCCCCGTAAAGAGTTACAGCCTCAGAAACCCTATACAGTCACCTTGAGTCAGAACCAACTCCATGGCATACCACCACTACCTGCAGCAGGTCTGTTTTCCTTTAAACACTTCTATATCTGGGTTGAGTTCTGGGGGTGGGGGGGGGTGGGGGGGGTCACGTGCACTAATCTCAGGTTGCTCTCTGCTGTTGTTGGTTCTCAGTCCAAAGAACATCCGTTAACATTTTGTAAAATTGGTCTGATTACTACAAATTCTTTTTATTTCTGTTTATCAGGAAATGTCCTAATTTTGCTCTTGTATTTAAGGGACAGCTTTGCTGGGTTGGTAGTTTTTATCTTTCAGGGTTTTGTATATGTCATCCCATTGCCTTCTTGCCTGCATGGTTTCTGCTGAGAAATCAGAGTTTAGTCTTATTGGTTCTCTTTTATAGGTAACTTTTCATTTTTTTCCCAAGCTAGGATTGGGAATCTCAGGATTCTTTCCTTGTCTTTGATTTTGGAAAGTTTAATTATCATATGTCTTGGTGATTTTCTTTTGGGATCTGTCCTATTTGGGATTGTTCAGCTTCTTGTATCTTATTTTCTCATCTTTTCAGGCTGTTAGGGAAGTATTCTTCCAACAACTCTTTGACAATGTTCTCTGTGCTTTTTGTGATCTCTTCCTGTTCTGGAATTCTCATCACCCATAAGGTGTTCCTTTTCATGGTGTCCCACATAACTTTTAGACTTCAGATTTTTTAAGTTCTTTTTCCTGATTGTTCTTCTAGCATACTAGTATTGAGAGATTTGTAGTCAAGTTCATTACTTCGGGCTTCCATTGCTTCACATTTTCTTTGCCCTTTCAAAGTATTGTCTGTTTCTGGATTATAATTGTCTAATCTTCTGGATTGTAATTGCAGGTTTTGTATTGTTTCCAAATTTGCTTTTATTTGTCTGTTTGTTATTGTAGTGTTTTCCTAAATTCTTCTAAAATTTCTCTGGAAGCCAAATTATAAGTTGGCATTCCACCCGCCCCCCACCCCCCCAATACCTGAAGCATTTCATTACAACTTCTTGCATACTTTCTGAAGAGAAGTTGATGCAAGTATTATCCTTGTTCCTCATTATATAAAGTGTTTAGTTAAGGTGGGCTTTTGTTTGCTCTGACATAGTTCAAGCTTTTCTCTATCACTCTTTAAAAAGTTTCCTGCAGTTTGACTATGATAGCGTAGTGGTTACGAATTGGGCTGCGAACCTTAAGGCCAGCAGTTCGAAACTACCAGCTGCTCCGCGGGAGAAAGATGAGGCTTTCTGCTCCCGTAAAGATTTACACCCTCGGAAACCCTGTACAGGGTCGCTATGGGTCGGATCTGACTCGACGGCACTTAACAACAACAACAACATGTTAGGCATAGATTTTTTTTTTTTTTTTGGTATTTATCATGCATGTTGCTCGGAGCTTCTACGGTCTGTGATTTGTTATTAATTTTCAAAATTCTTATATATTATTACTGCATATATTTCTTCTGTTTCTCCTTCTGGTGTTCACAGTAACAGCATCAATACTAGCAGTGTTTATGCCAGAAAGGCAATGCCAGTTTAGCATTTTAAAATACCAATCAAGATAATTCATAACATTAGAATAAAGATGAAAAACAATGTGTTCATTTCAGTACATGTAGAACAAACATTGGAATAACATGAATACTTATTCATGAGAAACACTTTCAACAAATTCAAAATATAAAGGAGCATCCTTAAAGTGATAAAAGGGTATTGATGCAAAACCTGTATCTAATGTAAAATTGACAGTGAAATATTGAGCATTTTCCTCCTGAAACTGGGAACAAGATAAAAATGTCTGTTTTCACCACTTCTGGATGTCCTAACCAGTGAAATGAAGCAAAAATAAGAAATAAAGCCATGAATATTGCAAAGGAAAAATGTAAATTGTCTCCAGTTATAGATGACATGGTTATTTATAAACAAAATACTAAGGAATCCAGAAAACAACTATGAGAAGTAATAGATTGATTTAATAAGTTTATAGGATTTCACCCTAATATAGGAAGATCAACTGTTAATTTTTAAATTACCAGTGGTGGTTGTTTGCTGTGAAGCGACCCTGCCTAGGCTTTCTGAGGCTGTAAATCTTTATGAAAGCAGAAAGCCTTATTTTTCTCATGCAAAATGACTGGTAGTTTCAAATCGCTGACCTTGAGGTTAGCAGCCTGACTCATAACCACTACACTCCCAGAGTAAACACTAGGCAAAGAAAATAATAAGCAAAATTGCTGTGACCTAAGTTTTGCAAAAGGCATGCAAGACTTCACTACCAAAAGCTACAGGATATGGCGAGACAAATGTTTAAAAATCTAAACAGAGGCCAGGATGGTCAGACTTCATGTATCATACTTTGGACATATTATCTGGAGGGACCAGTCCCTGGAGAAGGACATCATACTTGGTAAAGTGGAGGGTCAGTGAGAAAGAGGAAGACCACTATTGAGATGGATTAGCACAACGCCAGCAGCAATGGGCTCAGGCGTAACAACGATTGTGAGGTTGGCGCAGGGCTGGGCAGTGTTTTGTTCTGTTGTGTGTAAGGTTGCTATGAGTCGATACTGACTCCACAGCACTTAACAACAAACAGCCATGTTTTTCTAAATTGATCAGTAGACTCCAATGAAATCTCAATTTTAAGAAGTCTAGGCATAATTTTTTTTTGGAAATCGACAAGCTGGTTCCAAAATATGAGAATTCAGATGACCTGGACTGATCAAAGCCATTTTTGAAAAGAACAAAGTTGGAGGCTTTATGCTGTCTGGTTTTAAGATTCCATGTTCTCATTATTAAGTTCTGACTGTAAAGTTACAGAACTGATGATACTGTGGTATGGATGAAAGGTAGACTAAAAGAAGTGATTTTTGAAATTGACCCAGACATATATGTTTAATAGATTTTTGATAACGATAGCAAGAAAATTCAATGGGAAAGAAAATCTCTTTGACAGATTGTACTAGGACAGCTGGGTATTTGAAACAATACCAGAACTCCCATGCATATGAGGTGATTGAAAACACCATTAGTCTTAAATGTGATATTTATACCTTTTAACACTTTAAAGAGGTTGTTTGTAATACTTTTGTCCAATGCAATATGTTTTTTGACTTCTTGACCCTTAATTCCATTAAGTGTTGATTTTCAATTCAAGTGAGATGAAATTCTTTCCTGATTTTAAACCATTCAGTTTTCCCTTGTTTTGTTTTATGTGCCGGGTCCACATGAACAAAATTACGTGTTTTGGAATTCCCATTCTTTGCAATATTATTTATGATTTGTTATGCTCCTCACAGTCATATGCCTTTGCATAATCAATAAAATCCAAGCAAACAGCTTTCTGGTGTTCTCTACGTTCAGCTCAGATCCATCAATATCAGCAATGTCCTTCATTCAATGTCCTCTTCTGAGTTCAGTTTGGATTTCTGTCAGTTTCCTGTTATACTATGGCATTTTAAACAGTAATATCAATTATATTGTTGGATGATATCCTCATTCTGTTGGATTAACTTTTTGAAATGCAACAGATGTGGGTTTCTTTCAGTTGATTGACCAGGTAGCTAGCTGTCTTCCAAATTTCTTGGTATGGTGAGTGAGTGCTTCTAAAGTTTTATTTGCTGAAATCTTTCAGTTGGAGCCTGATTTTTGGCCAAGGCATTTATTGATGCTTCGTCTTCTTCCTTCAATATCATCAGTTCTTGACCATACGCCATCTCCTGAAATGGCTGAATGTTGACCTGGCCTTTCTGGTACAGTGACTATGTTTTCTAATTCTAGGACTTTGGACATTTCATTATAATATATTACTTTGTCTTCTCATGCTGCCCTTTGAAATATTCTATTTAACGCCTTTACTTTATCATTTCTTTCTTTTGTATTAATTTCTCTACTTTCTAAACCAAGTTTCAGAGTCTCTTTTGATGTTAACTTTGGTATTTTTGTGTTTTCTTTCCTGTGTTTTTCATGACCTTTCGGTTTTGTCATGTATAATGTTTTTATTGTCATCCCACAACTTTTCTGGTCTTCAGTGATTAGTGTTCAATGTGTCAAATCTATTCTTGAAATGGTCTCTAAATTCATAGCTCTGATAGCGTAGTGGTTACGAATCGGGCTACGAACCTTAAGGTCAGCGGTTCGAAACTACCAGCCACTCCGCGGGAGAAAGATGAGGCTTTCTACTCCCGTAAAGATTTACACCCTCGGAAACCCTGTACTGGGTCGCTATGGGTCGGAACCGACTCGATGGCACTTAACAACAACAACATAGTGAAGGCTGTACTTTGATTCTCTCGGACTTGTTTTGATTTTCTTCAGCTTCAAGTTGAACTTGCAAATGAGCAATTGATGATTCGTTCGGCAGTTGGCCTTTGGCCTTGTTCTGGCAGATGATAATGCTATGAGCTTTTCTATTGTCTTTTTCCACAGATGTAGTCAATTTGATTCTTGTGTATCCCATCTGGTGATGTCTACGTGTAGATCATTTATGGTGTTGAAAAATGGTATTTCCAATGAGCAAGTCATTGGTCTTGCAAAATTCCACCATGCAGTCTTTGGCGTTTTTCTATCACCAAGGCTGTATTTTCCAACTTCTCATGCTTTTTCTTTCTTTCCAGCTTTTGCATTCCAATTACCAGTAATCATCAATACATATGGATTGTATGCTTGATCAACTTCAGATGTCAGTATTTGGCAAAAATCTTCAATTTCTTCATTTTTGGCATTAGTGGTTGATACATAAATTTAAATAATAGTTGTATTAACTGCTCTTTCTTGAAGGTCTATAGGTATTATCCTATCACAGATGGTGTACTTCAGGATTGATCTTGAAATGCTCTTTTTGATGATAAATATGATGGCATTCTTCTTAAGAATTTATCATTCATGGTGTTGTTATTGTTAGGTGCTATCAAGTTGGTTCCGACCCATAGTGACCCTATTTACAACAGAACGAAACACCGCCCAGTCCTGCATCATCTTCATAATTGTTGCTGCGCTTGAGTCCATTGCTACTGTCATTATGCTAATGCATCTCATTGGGAGGGCTCCCTCTTTTCCACTCACCCTCCACTTTACCAAATATGGTTCCTTCTCCTGGAACTGACCCCTCCTGATAATATGTCTGAAGTATGAGAGAGAAAGTCTGGCCATCTTGGCTTCAAAGGAGCATTCTGGTTGTACTTTTTCAAACACAGATTTGATTGTTCTTCTGGCAGTCCATGGTACTTTTAATATTCTTCTCCAATACCATAATTCAAATGCATCAATTCTTCAATGGTCTTCCTTATTCACTGTCCAACTTTCACGTGCATATGAGGCTATTGAAGATACCATGGCTTGGGTCAGGAGCACTTTAGTCCTCAAACATCTTTGCTCTTAAATACTTTTTAAGAGATTTTGTGCAGCAGATTTGTCTAATGCAATACATCATTTGATTTCTTGATTGCTGCTTCCCTGAGTGTCAATGGTGGATTCAACCAAAATGAAGTCTTTGACAATTTCTATCTTTTCTCCATTTATCATGACGTTATTTACTGCTCCAGTGGTGGGGACTTTTGTTTTCTTTACATTGAGGTGCAACCCATACCAAAGGCTATATAGTAAGCCATATAATTATCCAATTCAAAATGACCAATACCAGTTCATTTCAGTTCACTAAGGACTAGCATCTTGATCTATATGTGTTCAAATGGATTTTTGTAACTTTTGATTTTCCTGGATTTATTACTTTATATATTCCATGTTCTGATTATTAATGGATGGCTGCAGCTGTTTCTTCTTATTTTGAGTAAAGCCACACCAGAAAATGAAGATCTCGAAGATTTGCTTCATTCATGTCATTAAGGCAGCTCTTCTCCAGTTGTAGTTTGAGTGTCTTCCAACCTCAGGGGCTCAACTTCTGGCACTATATCAGAACAGTGTTCCACTACTATTCATAAGATTTTTGATGGCCAAGTTTTTCAGGTGGCACCATGGTACCATGGTACCCTGGCCTTCCTCATAGTCTGTCTTAGTCTGGGAACTCTACTGAGACCTGTCCACCAACGATGATCCTGCTAATATTTGAAATAGCAGTGGTATATCTTCCAGGATTACAGCACAATCCAGCAAACTGACAGGCTAGTGGTTGTGAATCTACATTAAATGCGCTGCAGATGTCCTTTTTCTCACATAAATCTTATGTTATTTTGTGTATCACATCCTAATTGTGGGCTATTGACAGAATGTCTAAATTGTTCATTGTATGTCACTATGCATTTAAGGAGCTCTGGTAGCGTAATGGTTACGAATCAGGCTGCGAACTGCTAGGTCAGCAGTTCGAAACTACCAGCTGCTCCGGGGGAGAAAGATGAGGATTTCTGCTCCTGTTAATATTTACAGCCTCAGAAACCCTGTACAGGGTCGCTATGAGTCGGAACCGACTCCATGGCACATAACAACAAGAACAACATCCATTTAAAGGAAACAAAAGGAATATTAGTGGCTTTATGCAAATTTCTACTTAGTACAACTAATGAATTATTTCTGAAAAGCAGGTTTGATATTTTAAATCCCCTTAATATAAATGCATTTTCCCAATTCAACATTTTTATTCAACCAAAATTGATCAATTTCATGGTGGTACAAGGTACTGTGCACTTGGGAAAATGCAAAGGTTAACCAGACTCTCTTCTTAATCTTGACAATCTCTCAGTTGACTGCACACTTTTTGTGCTGATTAATTAAATGCCATATTCATCTGTGGTTGGGGGGGGGGCATCAATCTAGTGGTTGCTCCTTGAGAGCTATTTACTTTAGCATAGTAATTTCATGTAATGACAGTGAAAAAAATACTGCTTAAGACCACTGGGTCAGGAGGGATGTTTTTGGTAGAATTGGCATGTGGTGTGTGGAGAAGGCACTAAGAACTATCTTTGGGTGGTGGCTAGGAACACGTCTGCCATCTACCATTTATGGTATATTCTTAGTGGGTGTCAGGCACTAAATGGGGTCTTGTATAAACGGCATCTAGCAAAAAAGTGAAACAAAGTGGTCTTTTATCCCTGTTAAATCACATCTGTGAAGACCTCCTTAACTAAGCCCAGTCTTTGTCAAAATTCAAAAATATCACCCACTTAGACTTCAAGACAAAGCTTGAAAACTGACAAGGTAGATCTAATGTCTACTGTAGAGATCTTACACAGTGCTGACCCCTTGTACCTGAGACTATCTATGATGTAGGACGCAGAACAGAAAGTGGAAGTCAGGTCTTCCTAGCTCTAGTCCTGGGTCCTTTCTTTATACCAAGTCATGATGGAAGCGAGTGAAGGAGTCGCACTGACAAGGGTAGGGTGAATGTTGTAGGGACAATAATGAAAGCACACAGCTTGGGTACTTTTCTCTAACCAGGGCCACTCCCATTGTTGATGAGTTGGGTTCCTACTCACAGCAACCCTAAATTACAGAGGAGAACTTCCCCACAGGGCTTCCAAGGTTATGAATCTTTATGGGAGTAGACAGCCACATCTTTCACTCATGGAATAGTTGATGGGTTGATCTGCCAATCTTTGGTTAGCAGTTAATTGCTTACCCATTGCATCACTACGACTCCTACAAACACGGCCAATACACAGCTTCTTATCTCATAAAGACATTGCCAAGGCACAGTTCTAAAAATGGAAGTGAAAAGAGAAGCCCAGAGAACAGAAGAAACCAAAGATGGAAATAGTAGGAAATAGCATCCGACCAGTGTGTGAACACAGCAGAGGAGGGAGGACTTTGACTCACCTATAATTTACACCTGCCTGCTCAGGTGTACTGTGGTGTTAAACGTCGCTCAGTAATAAGACACCCTTCCAAAAAGCCATCTGGAGACAAAAGAAGGGCAAGTAACTGCTGTCTAAAAAATGAGAACATTTTCTGAGTGTATATATATATATATTGTTGTTGTTGTTAAGTACCTTGGAGTCAGTTCCGACTCACATATAAAAAAAGACAAGTTTTGATGCAATTCTAGAAAATAAGCAATTGCCAGCAGAACTTCCTGCTGGCTTTTCTCCAGAGGCCAACACCTTGGGCTTTCACAGGCACCTGGATTTCCTAGGCGACAGGACTGTAAACTTGCAATAAAGTTGGGCCAGAATGAGGATTGACAGTAAGATGAGCCAATCAGACTTAGAATCTAACGCAGTGATTCCCAAATCATCCAATTGGCGCTAAGAGGGCGAGACCAGGAGGCTGGACCAAGAAAGGTAAGAGGGAGGAGGCGAAAAGGAGATGGGAGGGGACCAGTTGTTTCAGATGCAGGAGAGAGCGTCCATAGTTTCAGTTTGAAGCAACTGGTGGCCACAGGTTAGCATTTAAGGTAAATAGAACTTTTCTTTTCTGTTTTACTGTTTCAATTATTTTTTGTTTCATAGTAACTAAACAAAGGAGACAAGAGATGTTACTCTCTAAAAAGAAAATCTAAAAGCTGGTGAAAGTTCTTGAAGGAATGATCACTAGGCTGCTACCCAGGGAGGTAATAACCTAGTCCTTGGAGATGCTTTCGCCAAGAGATGTTCAGATAAAAACAGATACAAGGAAATTTCATTCATTCAGTATGTACTGGGTCGCTGCATGTGAAGTGTTTGGGGGAATTACTATAACTATCCTGTGAGGTAGGTATCATCCATATGCCTTAGCTTCAGGGAGGTTAAAGATCTGTAAGTCACACTGCAATTAAAAGATGGAGATCGGACTCAGATCTTGGCTTGTCTGAAATTCAAAGCGTATGCTATTTCTGCCGTCACCTACTAAGGTTAGAATACAAATCCGAATCAGAATTCAGATGTAAGTGTTCTGACATCAGCTTGCTACAAATTATATCAGAGTTGATGTGATTAATTCTGGAGTATGCAGACTGTTAAAAAAATATATCAGAGAATCAGTGAGCTTAATCAAGGAGTTGGGACGGACCTTAGTAAATGACAACCCCTTGTATCCTGATGCTCAACCCCTTGTCTTCAGTTTGGGGCATAATGGAATGATACTAACTAGATGAAAGTCTTTCCTAATTTACAGGTCTTATTTTTTCTCTCAATATCGTACAGTTATAGAAAACTTTTTATTTTGCTACTGTGAATTTTTAAGTACTATGACTTAAATCATGGACATTAATTTGTTTTTATACTTATAATAGAAATCACAATGATCAGTTCTAATGATAACCTAATAGCAGCATGCTGAATGCTGATGAGAGGAGATACAAAGGGCACAGCCCTGACCCTGAGGACCTACAGAGGCCAGTAGGGTTGGCAGTTTTGAAGGTGAAGAGCTACATCATAGTATGTAATGTGCACACTTGAATTTGCACAAAGGCAAGTACAAAGGAAGGTGTGAGCAGCATCACACAGTGTAATATTACACAAGGCTGACTAGGATTTCTGGTCAATATGGAGAGAGGGTGTTCTTGAATGTGGTGATTTCATGGGCAAAGGCATAGAGGTATAGAGCTAAATCAGTATCCTTGGCGATGGAAGAAACATGGAAAAGCAAGAAGTATAAGTGGTGAAATTCCATAAAATTGGCTGCTGATTGGATGTCAAGTCTGAGGAGAAATCTAAGATGATGCTCAGCTCTTGGTGTGGCACTGTAGGATCAGCACTTGACTTTGGACCACAAGGTGAGCAGTTCAAACCCACCAGCTGCTCCTCAGAATCCCTATACAGGGTCACTATGAATTGGAACCAACTGGATGGCACTAAACAACAACAATGACTAGTATAAATGGTGTAGCCATTTCTTGAGGCAAGGAATACTGAGGAAAAAAAAAAAGATGAGTTTGGAACATTACATTTAATGAACCTCTAAGGGCTGGTGTGATGCTGTAGAATAAACACTGAATTGTGAACCACAAGGGCAGAAGTTCAAACCCACCAGCTGTTTCTCAGAAACCCTGTACAGGGTAGCTATGAGTCAGATTGGCTCGACGGCATTTAACAACAACAAAAGCTCTGTAGGAGTCCTAGTGCAGTACTTTAGGATAAGCACTAGACTGCTAACCACAAGGTCAGTGGTTCACACCCACCATCTGCTCTTCAGAAACCCTATACAGAGTTGCTATGAGTTGGAACTGACTCAACAGCACTTAGCAACAACATCAAGGCTCTGTAGGATAAACACTGGATTCCAAATCACAAGGTCAGTGGTTTGAGCCCATTAGATGATTCGTGGGAGAAGATGAGGCTTTCTGCTTCTGCAAAGATTTACAGCTTCAGAAACATTATACAGGGTTACTGTGAGTCAGAACCAACTCAATGGTTACTAGTAATAGCAACATGTTTTTGGGAAATTGGAAATCTGACTTTGGAACTTGGGAGAGTGTATGGGTTGGAATAAAGGTTCAGGAGTCATCATCAGTGGCTATGGCTGAGATGGCCCATAGGGTCATCACATGAGGGTCACAAGAGGCTATATAACCAACTCCTGGGAAATAGTAGCATTTAAGAAGCAGGAGAAATATAAAGAAGAGACAAAGTTAGAAAGATCAGAGATGAAACAGAAAAACCAGGGAAATTAGATGAATAGACATTAGAAGAAAAAAAAGATTTCAAGAAAGAATGATGAATAGAGTCAACTGTTGGAAAAAGTGAAGTGGGGACTAAGAGGGACTGTACAAGTTGGTAATCAGATTAACAATGACTTATCAAGGGTCTATTCATTGGAAGGACAGATAGAGACTAGTTAATAGGGAACTGAAGTATGATGGGGGCATGAGACAGCTAAAGAAAATGGAGACTCGTTTAAGTAGCCTGGTTTTGACAGGTGATAGAGGCAGTTCAGGAATTAGAGATCACTAAAAAGACATGAAAGGAGCTCTGGTAGTGTTGTTACAGTCAGGCTGCTAATCTCATAGTCAGCATGTTGAAACTATCAGCAGGTTAGTGGGAGAAAGATGAGACTTTCTGCTCCTGTAAAGATTTACAGCACTGGAAACCCTATACAGGGTCACTATGAGTCTAAACTGACTCCATGGCACAAAACCACCACCACTAAAGGGACAAGAACCACAGAGAAGGAGGGATATAACTGGTGATTGAGGGTCTAAGAAGGTTGGAACCCATGTCTCAGACAGGTTATCCTTAGCTGGAAACAGGCTCAGCTCTCCCCTGGGGAAAGCAAGGCTAGAATCAGTGTGGTCTCACGGATAAATACTTTTATAGATTTGGAGTAGTATGGTGGGAGGGAGTTCATATCTGGTAGATTAGGGATTTTTTTTTTTTTTCTATTAATTTTAAGGTAAGGTATGGAGGAGAGTGACAAAGATTTAAATTAGCCTTTGAGAAGATTGGGAGAAGAGTCTGACAAGATCATATAAAATATAGTTGAGTTCTGAAAGCCAGTTGCAGTTGAAGAATTAAAGTTCAGTGGTCTCATCCATGCTGGCATGTGGGTACACCATAGCCTGCCTTGAAGGAAAGGGAACATAAAAGAATTGAGCCAAGTTGGGCATTCATAGTGAGGGAGAAGATCAACAAGTGAGTGTATAGAATGGAAACATTGGCAAGGAGTAGTCAGAATGAGTGTCTAGAATGAATAGGGAATGAGATGGATCTAGAATGCAGAATGAGGTGAGTAATTATTGCAATGAAAAAAACAAAGGAAACAATTAAATCATGGAACTGAAAGAGAGAGAGATTTTGAAGTTTCATTTTGGAGGGGACCAGCTTTGTAAGACATGATCTTGGAAGGCGATGCTGAAATGGTGAGCTGAAGAAATTGATGGTCATTGGAGAACTCCAGGAACTCCATGGCTGCATGTTGGAAAGATTTTTTTCGTTGAACTCTGAGATTTCCCAATCAGATGGAGGCACTTGAAATCATCTCAGAAATTTAGAAATTTACAGTCAAAGAGTGCCCTAGAGAGTAAGTCCAGATGGACTGTACTTCAAAGAGGGTCCTGAGAAAAGGTTATGATATATAGGTGGAAGGGTGAACCTCAGATCCTGTATAGAATTTGGGATAAGAAGAAGCATCTCTCGTCTGAGCAATCTGCAGGAGAAGCAGAGTTTCTTCAACAATTGCAGGTCCTAGGTAGGTGTCCTGGTGTGGCGCTCTAGGTTAGTGTGCTGGACTGCAAAGTTGGTTTGAACCACAAGGTTGATATCTCTTGTTCCATTTCCTCATGTGAGTCTCTGGCAGTTACCTGTCAATATACTGTTGCAGCCATTTTATCTTCAGCAAAATTTTTACTTGCCTGTGAAATGAATGATATTGTATGACAATATTTTCTACGTTCTGTTGGGTCATCTTTCTTTGGAATGGGCACAAATATGGATCTCTTCCAATCAGTTGGCCAGGTATCTGTCTTCCAAATGTCTTGACATAGATGAGTGAGTGTCTCCAGTACTCCATCAGCTTGTTAAAGTATTTCAATTTGTGTTCCATTAATTTCCAGAATCATATTCTTTGCCAAAACCTTCAGTGTAGCTTGGACATCTTCCTTCAGCTCTTGATCATCAACCATGTCTTTTTGGTACAGTGACTCTATCTTTGCACATTTCATTGACTTTGTCTTCTCGAGCTGCCCTTTGAAAGTTTATTTTTAGCTCTCTTACCTTCTCATTTTTTCCATTCATGTTAGCATTTTTATCTTGGAAAGTAAGTTTCAGAGTCTTTTCTGACATCAATTTTGGCCCTTCGTTCTTTCTTTTCCTCTTAATGATCTTTTGCTTTCTTCAAGTATGATGTTCTTAATGTCATCCCACTACTCTTCTGGCCTTTAGTCATTAGTGTCAAATGCATCAAATTTGTTCTTAAGATGGTCCCTAAATTCAGGTGGGATATGTTCAAGGTCATATTTTGATTCTTGTGGACTTATTTTAATATTCTTCAGCCTGAATTTGCTTATGATTAATTGATAGTCTCTTTTATAGTCTGCTCCTGGCCTTGCTTTGGCTGATGATTTTGAGCTTTTCTACCGTTTCTTCCCATAGATGTCAATTTGATTCCTGTGTATTCCATCTGGTGAGGTCAATGGGTATAGTCATCGTTCATGTTGTATAAAAAAGTATTTACAATGAGTAAGACATTAGTCTTATAAAATTCTGTTATGAGATCTCCAGCATGATTTCTATCACCAAGGCCATATTTTCCAACTACTGATCCAAGTACAGTGAAGGAAACAATTTTTACTCTTCGGCTGGAAAGGCAAAAGGAGGAAGAGTTATCAGATCTCAGCACCAGTGTAACTGTGGGACAGGGCTCCCTCTGGTAGAGAACTACAACCACTGACAAATTGGTTGGCAAAAACGAAGCAGAGAAATAAACACTCCAACTTTACCCCCTTCTGCCATCTAATCTTCTGCCTGTGGTTACCATTGGCTAGGTTCACTGGAATCCAGGTGTCATGAAATCTGGTTAATGTTGTTCAAAGAGATCAACCTGCCATAGACAAGTGTGGAGAATGGGTTGGGCGAGATGTCTGGACAAACAGAACATCCAGCTGGACAGTGAAGATAGTCAGTTGTGTAAAGAGCACAAGGAATAGAAACTTTTCATAATGGAATGAGGAATTGAGGGCAGTCTGAGTGTCTGTGTGTGGAGGGTGTACTTGGTTTTCAGAAGACCAAGTCTTTCTGATTAACTTTTTCTTTAAAGCTTTTATTGTGAATTGAGTGATAGTTTACATGACAGACATCGGTTTTGCACTCAACCAATCCTATTTTATTTCACTGCAATGATTACAATCCCCTCCAGCACCATAAATTAACAGTATTTGCCTCCATTTCCTCTTTTTCTTTTGCTGTACACAGAAATGTGAAGGAATATATAATCATTTAAACAACCAAACAACAAACCACTGTTTGCAAGCTAGCCTTCTGGCACACAGCCTTTCTCTTTCCATGAGTCTAGAGTCCTTAGCTGCTCTCTCTCTCAATGCTATCACCTCTGCCTCCATCTCTGGTGTTGCTGCTTCTTTGGTTAGGATCCCACGTTCTGCTCATGCTCTTCCCCCTTGATGGTCCAAGGGTCCTCTGTTCCTGGGATGTAAGATGAACTGTTGTTGTTGTTAAGTGCCATTGAGTCAATTCCAACCCATAGTGACACTGTATAGGGTTTCCAAGGAGCAGCTGGTGAGCTTGAACCACCGACCTTGCAGTTCAAATGACTTTGCAGTCTGATTCATTAGCCCACAGCACTACACTAGGATTCCCACCCCCCACCTTTTGTTGCATATCTTCTACCTTTACACTTGTGACAATTACTCATGATAACAATTATTCACTATTGAATAAAAAAAATCCTATCCCCATCTCCTTTCACCAGACCCATCTAGACAAGATGAAAACTATTCAGTGGGGATTATATCTTACTCCCTCACTCTGAAGCTAAACTGTCTCATGAAAACTTGTAAGCCAGCCACTTCATGCCTTTATAACCCCCCATGATAGCACAGTGTTTATGACTTGGGCTGCTAACCTAAATGTCGGTAGTTTGAAAATCCTGTTGTTCTGTGGGAGAAAGATGAGGCTTTGTGCTTCTGTAAAGATTTACAGCCTCAGAAACTGTATATAGGGTGGCATGTGTTGGAACCAATTCCATGGCACACCACCAGCACCATTTTAGGTAGTCAATGGCTAAATTGACCATCCCTATCAACCCTGTGTACTGAGGGGATAGGCTTGATCCTTGATGTGAAGAGTCCCTCCCTCTCAGTTGGTATCCCATTAACTTTTTATATTGGCTGGGGTGCTCAGGAGCAAGGATTTGGGAATGTTTAAACCAGAAAAAACAAAACCAAACCCCAAAACCCCAGCTGCTAACTCTGTCTCATGGCGACCCCCACGTGTGTCAGAGTAGAACTGTGATCTATAGGCTGATTTTTCAGAAGTAGAGTGCCAAGGCTCCCAGTGTTCTCAAACCTCCAACCTTTTAGTTAGAACCCAAACACATGAACCTGCTTTAGCACTCACGGGCTCTGTGAACTAAGCAAGAGTTGCTTTAATTTATGACAATCCATGTGTCTATGAATTAAATAAGGCTTAACAGTATGGAGCTTGTAAAATGTAGTCTTTATTTTGATCTTAGACAGCTTGGTGTAAAAAAAAAAAAATATCCACAGTTCACAAGAGCAGCTTTTTGTTTCACAAACAAACACACTGGCCTTTGTGTTGACAATGTTCTAGAAAAGGCATGTGCTGTTTCCCCACAACATCCTCCAGCCCCACTGCCATTGAGTCCATTTGGGATCACAGTAGTGACACTCTCAGCCTTCATTCATGAGCAGCCTTGAAGTAGATTTTCCATCACAATTCCATCATCACCCAGTATCTTGTTTCTCTCTTTTCCTAGCTTAAGAATACTTAAGAAACAAAAACAAAAAACACATGTTTTCTCTGAACTGATAACCATAAAGTCAGCAGTTCAAGCCTACCAGTTGCTTTGTCAGAGAAAGATGAGGGTTTCTGTTCTTGTAAAGATTTGCAGTTTCGGAAACCCTATGTAGTTTGGCTATGAGTCAGAATCAACTTGATGGCAGTGCTTGGTTTGGTTTGGTTCATAACACATGGTCAATATAGAATGAAAACTTTCCTAAGAGAGAGAAAGATGGGTGGCTCAAAGGTGTTCTTTTTAAGGAAGTCTTGCTTGGTGTTTTTCACCTCTTCCTCTGCCCTCTGATCTCCACAGGGCTCTTCAATTGGAGGAAGAAGATAAGTGAACATTTGCCAGCCATTCACCATGCCAGTTGTTCTGAGCACTGACTTTTATATATGCCAAGGGCTCCTTGTTTAAGCAATGGGTATTTTCTGAAATGTGAGTAATTTGCAAAAGACTGGAGTAGTGGCAGATATAAAAGTTTCTGCTCAGAATCCTGGTTCCACTACTCACCTATGAACTGGGATGGCTCCAAACTCTCTGCATCTCAGTTTCTATGCTTTATACAACTAAAATTGTTGTGTTCCCTCAAATGCATGCAAGAGCACATCACAAACTGTAAGACAGTGGAGTTATTTTTCAAATTCTATGATCTAAGAAAACTGGTGGTAAATAATTTCTGAGCTAAGAAAACTGATTATAAGTAATTTGTAAAACACAAGCTTCATTACCTCATTAACTGAGAATCTGGCAAAGAGAAGTACTTAATAAACACTGTGGATTAATGCTTTGAACTGCAAAGTTGGTTTGGACCACAAGGTCGGCAGTTCAAGCTTACCAGTTGCTCCTTGGAAACCCTATACAGGGTCATTATGGGTCGGGACGGACTCTATGACACTTAACAATGAAAATAATTATTGTTTAGGAAAGTTGATGTGATGTTGTAGGAGAAGTACTGGATTGCTAAACAAGAGATCTGTGGTTCAAATCCACCAGCCATTCTTCGGAAACTAAATGGGGTCACTATGAGTTGGAATCAACTTGATGACATTTAAAATAAATAACATTGTTGTTTATTGATGGCATTTAAAATAAACTTTTTTTTTTTTTTAACCTCAGTTTTTTTTGTTTTTTTTAAGTGTGCATAACTTTGTCCCCTGCTGGCTCTATTATATATTGTTAGGTGCTGTAGAGTCGGCTCTGATTCATAGCACAACAGAATGAAACAGTGCCCGGTTCTGTGCCATCCTCATAATTGTTGTTATGCTTGAGCCCATCGCTACTGCCATTGTGCCAATGTGTCTCATTGGGGGTCTTCGTCTTTTTTGCTGACTCTACTTTTCCAAGGACTGGTTCTTCCTGATAACATGTACAAAATAAGATAGACGAATCATGCCATCCTGGCTTCTAAGGAGCATCCTAATTGTACTTCTTTCAAAACAGATTTGTTTGTTGTTCTGACAGTCCATGGTACCTTTAATATTATTCTCCAACACTATAACTCATATGCATCAATTCTTCTATTGTCTTTCTTATTCAATGTCCAACTTTCACATGCATATGTTGTTGTTGTCAGGTGCCATCGAGTCGGAACCTACTCATAGCGACCCCATGCACAGAAGAACGAAACAATGTCCCATCTTGGGCCAACCTCACTACCGCTGCCACACTTGAGTCCATCAATGATGCCACCTGGCCAATCCATTTCGTTAGGGGTCTTCCTTTGACACTCCACCTTACCCAGCATGACATCCTTCTCCAGCGACTGTTTCCTCCGGACAATATGTCCAAAGTATGAGAGACAAAGCTTAGCCATCCTGGCCTCCAAGGAGCACTCTGGCTGCACTTCTTCCAAAACAGATCTATTGGTTCTTTTGGCAACCCATGGCACTTTCAGTATTCTCCTCCAACACCACAACTCAAAGGCATCAATTCTTCTACGATCTTCCTTATTCACTGTCCAGCTTTCGCAGCCATATGAGGCTATTGAAAATACCATGGCTTGAGTGAGGTGCACCTTAGCTCTCAAACTGATATCTTTGTCTTTTAACACTTTACAGAAATCTTGTGCAGTAGATTTGCCTAATGCAATGTGTCTTTGATTCCTTGATTGCTCCTTCCTTGAGTGTTGGTTGTGAAACCAACTAAAATGAAGTCTTTGACAGGTTCAATCTTTTCTCCATGTATCATGATGTTATTTAGTGGTCCAGTTGTATTTTTGTTTTCTTTACATTGAGGTGCAAACCATAGTGAAGGCTGAGTCTTTCTCTTCATGACTAAATATTGTAAGTCCTTTTTGCTTCCATCAAGCAATGTTCTTATGAGCCTTCTTCCAATCCTGATACCACACTCTTCTTCTATTATATTAACAGATGGATTTATAGTGTATACAAACATGCATGTAGAAGTATCATCTGCCAAATCTATGTACGGTCATGAGTGTACTACCTTTTACCTGTTCATTTTTCCTGTCTCTGTAGATTATGTTGGTTATTACTGATAATGCAGGACAGTATATATAATAGTATTTATCTTTGTCGTCTTTAACTCCTTTCTTTCAATTTTTTTTTGATTGTGAATTCAGTGAAGGTTTACAGAGCTTACTGTCAGTTTTACACTTAGTAAATATACATTTTGTTTCATCTTAATGATTGCCATCCCTTCAACGTGCCATTCACTTATCCCATTTCTTC
The DNA here is from genome assembly GCF_000296735.1 of Chrysochloris asiatica. NCBI lineage: Eukaryota > Metazoa > Chordata > Mammalia > Afrosoricida > Chrysochloridae > Chrysochloris > Chrysochloris asiatica. The sequence continues at coordinate 1,308,866 of NW_006408908.1, forward strand.
CCTGCGTTTCTTGTTTCCATTCCTCCTTCGTTCCTAATCCTTTTGAATTTTGTCATAGGGTAAATGCTGCTCTTTTGATCTGGAATGGTTGGTTATTCTATGGTAAGGGTACCTCACTAGTGCTGGTATCCTTTCTATATGCTTAGCTATTGGTTGTCTGAAAATTGAGTCATAGGGCAAGTTCAGTTCAAGGCTTAAAGGGTGAACAAGGGTTGTAGTATTAGGAGTTCCACCACTCCCTATCTGACCAGTAAGCGTGGTGTATGTATGTATATATAACTTTTCATTGCAAATCCTATACTGTGCTTCATTGCATGTGCAATGCAGCATCATTTCTATCACCAAGGCCATATTTTCCACCTACTGATGTTTCTTCATTTCCAACTTTTACATTCCAATCACCAGTAATTATTAATACATCTTGCTTGCAAGTTTGATTAAGTGCAGACTGAAGAAGTTGGTAGAATTCTTTGATTTCATCCTCACTGGCTTTAGTGGTTGAGGTGTAAATTTGAATAATAGTGGTAGGTCTTCCTTGTAGGTGTATGGATGTTATCCTATCACAGACAGCATTGTACTTCAAGACAGACCTTGATATGTTCTTTTTGATGATGAATGCAATGCCATTTATAATTTCCAGCATAGTAAATCATGTGATTGTCAGGTTCAAAATGGTTAATACCAGTCCATTTCGGCTCACTAATGCCTAGGATTCCATTTCATTTTTAACGTCTAATTTTCCTAGCTTCATACTTCATCCATTCCACGTTCCAATTAGTGATGGATGTTCATAGCTGTTTCACCTCGTTTTGAGTTGTGCCAATGACAGTGCTGAAGGTTTTGCTCCATTCGTGCCATCACAGTGAACTCTTCCCCAGTAATATTTTGAGTTCTTTCCAACCTGAGGGGCTCATCTTCCAGAGACATATCCGACAATATTCTGGTGCTCTTTATCATGTTTCAGTATTCACTATTCAGGTGCTGGCTGACAGTGTCCCACTGCTGTCTGTAAGGTTTCAGGGGCTAAACATTCAGAAATAGTCTGCCTTTCCTTCTTCCAAGTCGGTTTTAGTCTAGAAGCTCAACTGAAACCTGTCCACCGCTGGTGACCCTGCCAGCATTCAAAATACTGGGGGCATAGCTTCCAGCATCACAGTAACACACAAGCCACCAGTGTGACAGACTGACAGACGAGTGGTGGTCTGTTTTGAGTAGCTGTACACAAGTCAGAACTGACATGCCAACCTTTCCTGATATTGGCAGCATGACATTAGCTTTCTGAAATTACCAGTTAAGAACAATTAGGATGCAAATGTCCTTGCTGTTGTTAAGTGCTATAGAGTTGGTTCTGACTCATAATGACCCTGTATAGTGTTTCTGAGGAGTAACTGGGTTTGAACCGCCAATGTTGTATTTTGCAGTCCAGGGTTGATCTTCTACCATAAACATTAAATGGGCACATGGCTCTAAAAGAAGCAAATAAGTGATTTTGGTGACCGATGGATGCAAAAGTTCAAACTGTAACTTTAATTGTGGTTTCATCTGTTATCTAAAAGGATGAAGAATGGTGTTACCAGCTGAGCCCTCCCTGTTCTTGCAATGGAATTGAAATGACCAGACTTTATAGCGTTCCAAAATTGGACTAATTGTATATTACCTGTTTGGTTCAAAGAGCTTAGTCATTTAAATCAGGAAATTTAGAACAAAAGTTTTATATTTACTTTGTGTGTGTGTTGTGCCCAACACAAATCCAACCAAACCTTTGCTTACCTTTGTGTAGTTTTGATATCTTCTTACTCTATTTCTTTAAGATCTTTTATTTGGCAAGCTGTCCTGACTCAAAATAGATTGCAAGTAATTTCCTGGTAAAACCCCCAGAGAATCAAGGCAACTCCGAGATGAAGAGCAATGGTGCAGAAGGCCACTGCAAGGGGATAGCTGTTGAAACAGCAGATGTCTCCTTCCTGAGCATCCCAGGGGATGTGTAACCTGGGGCCTTTGTGCTTCTAAACCTGGATTTGCTAACCTTGTGTTAGTGCCATGGACCTTGGGTATCATGCTGAGCCATTCTCGCCCTCTTTCATAACCAAAAATGCTGGAGAAGCTCCTAAGGACTGATGAAATTCTGCTGAAAGAAGAAGTTGTGAAGGAGTCACCTTCTCCCTCTTCTCAGTTTTTAGCAAAGCTCTGTCTCTCCTTGCTCTGGATTGCTACTTATGTTACCCAGGGTCAATATCAAGGGTCAACCCAAACATCACAAGAAAGAGCTTTGAGATGCATATAAATGAAGACCTCACCAACAATGGCTTTACAAATAATGAACTTATGTTTCTCACATGACATGAATATGCAATTGGATAAGTGTCAATTTAGATTCAGACACTCAATTGGAGTCCTGGTGTGGCAAGGTGGGTCAATGCCCTGGATGGCAAGGTCAGCAGTTCAAGCTTACCAGTTTCTCCTCAGAAACCCTATCCAGGGTCACTATGATTCGGAACTGACTTGATGGAACTTAACAACAGCAATAACTCAGTGAGGTTAGTACTTCATGCTGGTGTCTCTGTGATACTCTTGGCTCTTCCTTCATGATTGCAAACTGGCTGCCACAGCCCCAGACATCACATTCTTATTCAAGGTAGGAGGAAGGCAAACAAAATGAGAAAGATCTCCTAGAAACCTTAAGCACGCTTTCACTTGCGTCTCTTTGGCCAGAGCTGGCTCACATGGTTACCCAGTTGGAATTAGAGGCAGTCAGGGAAAAGAAAATTGCAATGACCTTTGGATCAGCTAATTGTCAGTGTCTGGAAATTTAGCTTTAATTCAAATTCAACCAACTTAAAACTACCTTGAAGAATATAGGAGCCTCGCGGGTAGGGACCTAGCTGTCTCATTCATTGTTATTTGTGTTCTAATGTATTCCTCATGTTGTTATTGTTAAGGGCCTTAGAGTCAGTCTGGAGTCATAGTGATCCTGTATAGGGTTTCTGAGGAGTGGCTGGTAGGTGTTTAATATCTGTAAGATGAATTCAGGACCAGGACTAGGGAGAGATAAGGTAGGTGCCAACTGGATATATTTAAGGAAGCACTCACTTCCAGGGCTGGGTAACAACAAGGTTGACATTTATATAATCCTCAGGGTCAATGCCTCCTTAAGTTTGTGCCTAGTTCTGACCCTGATTGAATGAATGCGATGAACTAAATCAAGACTTATGAAGCAAACACTACATAAATGACATTTATGTAAAGTGTTCGCTTGGTAAACATTCTTAAATTGGGAGTGCAGTGAATTTCTAGGGTAAGCTGTGGACTGTGAACCACAATATGGGCAGTCCAAACTCCCCCACCCCCACTGCTTCACTGGAGAAAAATAAGGCTTTCTGCTCCCACGAAGATACAGCTTTGGAAACTACACAGGGTTGCTGTGAGTTGGAACTGACTCGATGGCACTGAACAACAACATTCGTAAATTATACCATATTGTTGTTCAGTGCCTTCGAGTCAGTTCCGACTCATAGTGACCCTGTATAGGGTTTCTGAGGAGCAGCTGGTGAGCTTGAATCACTGACCCTTGGGTTCAAACCGACTCCAAAACAACTAAATTCACATCGCGAAGATGAGTAGAAAGAAAAAGACTGAGATCTAGCATTTTAGATGAACTCTGCAGGACCTCTTGCTTGTTTATGTTAAGTGCTGTCGTATCAGTTCTGACTTGTAGTGACCCGTATAGGGTTTCCAACCACCTACCTATTCACAGTTGCTGGAGAATGAATTTGAAACATTTTGAGAAAATGCCACCTTAGTGCAGAGGATATTTGGTAAAGTGGCTAATTTCATCGACAATATACATTTTATCTCCACAGCCTGCAGGTGACAGTTAAATATAGGTTAAATACTATCAGGCTTTGAGTGCTCCTTGAAAGTTGGCGATCCAAACTCAAAACAGATGTTTTACATATTTACATTATTTACATACACTGTGTAAATAATTTAAAAAATCATTTACGGAAAACTGCAAACGTTATGGAAGATAATCAACATAGAAACTTTGTGTTTGTTATTGTTAAGGGTGGTTGAGTTGGCTCCTTGGTTATGACTCATAGCGACCCTGTAGGGTTTCTGAGGAGCGGCTGGTGAGTATGAACTGCCGACCTTGCAGCTCAAACTGACCTTGCGGTCCAGTGCTTATCCTATAGCGCCACACGAGGAGGACTCTCTGTGTAAATAATTTATGGGACATTGTAAATGTTATGGAAAATGATCAGCATGTGTTTAGATAAAAAAAACAAGCTGCAACAAAAAGACCTAAAAAGCTCAGACATTACTTTATTAAACAAATAAATAAGCCAAGTAAACAAGCAAAAACCCAAAACAACTTCTGGGAATGCAGGAAGAGACTAAGTAGAACTGTTCGTCTCAACTAGGAGTTTACGCTGAGCCTTAAAGGCTTTGGAAATCTGTATCAGAACTCTTAGATGGATGGTCAGTGAGGTCTGGCTCTGGCCTGCACTACTGTCCTCAGCCCTTCTCTGGGTGAAACCACATCAGCACCCCCAAGGTAATCTTCATTTTACTTCATGGACCTCTGGCTTCCTAATAGGGAACTTTGAATCAGGTTTAAGCTGTCGCTCTGCACACCTGTAGTGGGCAGCATTTGGACAGCATTTACAAGAAAAACAACGTTGCAGAGAAGTGAGCAGGGAGCCAGAGAATCCAATTGCTTACCTGAAGAAACAAAGCCAGACTGATACTCTTCAAACCTGAGTCTTTCACTTCATTATTGGGGGAAATCATGATTTATCTCCTCCTTCCTATCTCTCAACACCCGAGATCCGATATGTATTCCTGAGGGATCCTTTCTAAGAGGAAATATTTACGGAACTACAGATTTTTGCCACCTGTTTAGTAGGAATAACTAGGGTACTTACTGAACTTGATTCAGTGAGCAAACAAAGAGGAAGTGGTTTAATCATTTTTAACCATTATCTTCGAACATTTTCTGTTGTATCTGCCCCCATCCTTGGATGCCATTTCAAATATTTAAAGATCCACTGGGTGTAAGTGGAAATTGACATGTAGCTCCTGAGTAGAGACAGACAGAGTGATGATAACATCAAGACCCATCCCCACTACTGGTCCCTGCATTCAGGTTCCAGCCTGTGCTGTCAGGGATGGAGTAGCTTGGACTTGGATATGAATCCAAGAGAAGGAAAAGTGTTTTTCATCTCATTGGAGGTAGCTTGAAGCCCTACATGCTTAATCAATAGCTGCCTGCTGTCTAGGCTCCCTTGCTCCTTTCTTCTCTCCCTTTTAATGTTTAACAATTACATAGAGCTGTAATTTTATACTCCAGGTACCTTGTTTGTTGAAAATGGTTAATGCATTGGCACCGGCATTTAACAATTACAAAAAAATGTTCTAAAGGCCAAAATGACTGTGGGGAAAGTGGGTTTGATGGCCTGCAGAGCGGGATCAGTATTTGGCAATACTGGACTTCTCTGCAGGTAGTTGGTGTTCTCACTGGATGGGCTTACATGGTTTCCACAGTAGGACAGTTCCCTCACAGTCTTAGCACACCAGAAATGGGGCACAAAGAAGGACTGTTCTGGCAGAGCCAGGCCCACGCATCGAGGCGCACAGGCCTGCCCCACCAGGAAGCATGCTTTCCCTCCTTAGTGCTCAGTGGCTCCCCATCTCCCTCCCTGTCTAGTGTCTCCAGGGCCGTTTCTACTCCAGCTTATCTAATTCTGTCCTTCCCTCTCCATCTCTGCACAAGTTAGCTCTGCTCTTCTGTAAAGTCCATCCAAGTCCTCCTCCCAAGAAACTGGCTTCAGCATCTTGGGCTCCCATGAGCCATTACCCTTTTCCTGAAAGAGAAACCAAAGGAAGGAGGGGTTTGTAAAAAGTAGGGTGACAGGTTTCAGTTGAGTTTTTGAACAAAGAGGATGCGGAAGGGTGCTTTCTCTGTATGGATGCTTGAATAAATCATCTCTGGGTTGATCTTTAAGCTGTAAGACTTCTGAGTGTGGACGTTTTTTAAAAGTTTGAGGGTTGGTAACAAGTGAGACACATGCAATTCATCTTGTTGCCCACCAGAGGGAACCAAAGACAAGTCAATAAAGTGCACTTTGGCCCTTGAGCGGTTTCCTTCCTCTCCTAAGGGCCGGTTAGCTCTCATCTGTCACAAAACTCTGTTGAACTTTATGCAGAATCATGATGAGGCAGACCTCCATACATTTTTACCTTCTCTTATCCCATTCCATAACAGTCCTACAATTTCAGGCCATCAGCTGAGTTCCAAGAAGACAGTGGACTGAGGGACTCTTACCTTAGCCCCATGTGAAGAAACCTTTGCTGAAAGGTCTCTTGACTTTGCTGCTGATAGCTCCACTAAGTCCGTGCCCCGCACTTTATTTACCTCTCTGCATTTCATTGTTCTGTGACTGTCATTTCCCACCAGTCTCTGGGGGTTGTTGTTACTGTTGGGAGTGATAGTGGTCAGTTCTGAGTCAGAGTGACCCTATGCACAACAGAACAGAACACTGCCTAGTCCTCTGCCGTCCTCACTTATTGTGTTTGAACCCACTGCTGCTGTCCCTGTGTCAGAATGTCTCATTGGGGGTCTTCCTCTTTCTTTGCCGACTCTCCACTTTACCAAGCATGTTGTCCTTCTCCACGGACTGGTTCCTGCTGACAACATGTCCAAAGCATGAGAGATGCTCACTTCTAAGGAGCATCTGGTTGTATTTCTGACAAACTTACATGGCAGTTAAGGTCTCTGAGCATCAGTTTTTTTCTCTCAAACGGCACATTTGGTTCTCGCCAACTGCCAACACATCTGTCCCTACAGTAGGGTTTTTCGCTTGTCCCAGTCCACCATCCTATATATACTGCAGCCCAAGAGGTCTTATAAAGTGCACTCATTCCCTTATTCTGAACCATGTGCACTTTTCTGGTGCTCTCGGCACAAACTCCAAACTCCTCCTCCACCATGGCATTCCGCGTTCTTTGTGATCACCTGCTTACTTGGTCAGTTTCACCTGTCTCCAGATGTCCCCTTTCAGTATTTTCTCCCACCCTTCACAACTCTTCCTTGTACTCATACCTGCATGCTAATAACGGGGCTTCAAAAAGTTAATGGAAAAAATGGATTTCAAAGATAAACAATATTTTTCCATGAAGGTTTTAAAGTCCCCTTGCTTGTACCCACATCTCTATTCTCCCATAGTATTAAAACATGTGAACTTAACAAATTGTATTGTTTTCTCTCTCACCTTGGCCTTACCCTTTCCTACCTAATGCTGTCTGAAATAGGCAGTACCTCTCAGAAATTCAGCCTAAATAAGGACCTCACCCCTCCTCTGAGAAGTTCTCAGAAAGGCTGGGACCATGGCGACCCTGATTCTGATTGGTCCGCTTGTGCTTTGTAGCTCAGGAGTGGGATTGCATCTGCCCTTCTAGGCCATAGACACGGCCAGTCTTAACTCCACCTTCTCCTCCTTCCACACCAGGTACAGCGCTAGGCACCTGTCGGTTGCCATTCAGGGAGTCAATTCTGACTCAGGGCAATCCAATGGGTGCACAGGGATATGACCACCAGGGCTGGTGGGTTCCATCTGCTAACCTTCCAGTTAGTAGTAGGAGTAGTTGTTGTTGTTATGTGCTGTGGAGTCAGTTCTGACTCATAGCGACCCTGTACAGGGTTTCTGAGGCTGTAAATCTTTACGGGAGCAGAACGCCTCGTCTTTCTCTC
>NW_006408908.1:1317930-1328454 GCF_000296735.1 Chrysochloris asiatica
AACCGCTAATCTTAAGGTTCACAGCCCGATTCGTAACCACTACGCCACCAGATGGGTCCGTGCAAATGAGGTATCCGGGACTCTAAGTCTGGGATTGGTTAGTTTCGCCATCCAGCTAGGTTTAAAAGCAGCGGTCTCAGAAGCAGGAACAAAATATCCCAGGATAATCAAGAAGGAAGAGCATGAGCGGGGGTGGGGTGAAATCCCTACCTAGGAAACAGCCACAGCAGAGGCTGTGAACCAGATTGTGTGACTGGGACAAATGGTCTGACTTCTCTGTGTCCTGGTTCCTTTATATCTGAAATAGTAGTGAGTAAAGTCCTGGTGTGGTGCTGTAGGATTACCAGACTGCAAGGTTGGCAGTTCAAACCCACCATCTGCTCCGTGGAAACCCTATATAGGGTTGCTACCTGTCCAAAATGACAAAAGCACTTTACAACAACAGGGTTTTCATGAGGACTGGATACATGCTTGGCATAAAGTAGAGGCACAATACTTGTTAACAATGCATGACTCTTTTTCTTGTCATGTATGTTCCTGGCTCATGTTTGGAATGTTGCCTGCTCCCTACAGCCCACTAACTGCCATAGAGTCAATTTTGACTCTCAATGACCCTATACAGAATTTTCAAGACTTTCAGTCTTTACCGGAGCAGACAGCTTAATCTTTCTACCTTGGAGCAGTTGGTGGGTTTGAATCACCGACCTTGTGGCTAGCAGCCTAATGCCTAACCCACAGAACTCTACAAGTGGTGTTGCTTCTAGGCTTCTCTCCACTCCCTATGTGCTTCCGTGACAAATGGAGTAGTGAGCTGGGAAAGGAGAGAGAGGAAACAAGTAGTGTGTGTGTGGGAAATCAGGCTGAGGGGTTGGGGGTCAGCCATTGGGCAGGTATCACAGCGGGAAGCAGAGGGATAACAAAGGCAACAGGGGTGCTGGAAAGGAGCAAAGTGGGAGGGATGGAACTAGGTGTGGTGGTCTCCGGTCAGACCAAGGAGATCTTCAGGAAAGATGGTCATGAGAAAGAGGTGATGGCTGGATCTGCACATGAACATAGGATTCTGACTGCCAGGGAGGAATCCCACAGCGTGGAGTCAAGCTGGGAAGCTGGGGAATGCCTTTGGGAACTGCCTAGTTGAGGTCAGGCATAGCCTGGGAATACAACAATAGGTCAATACCAATTTCAAGAGTGCCATGAGGAAGATAACAGATTTGGGCAGCAGTAGGTACCCTTATGGAGGAGAATTTGGAGCAGATTTTTGCCCTGTCTGATATGACTGGATGGTGGTCTATAAGAATTGATGCATTGGATTATGTTATTGGCAAAGAATATTGACTGTCAGAAGTACAGCCAGATGTTCCTTAGGAGTGAAGATAGTGAGACTTCATCTCTCATACTTTGGACATGTTGTCAGGATGGACCAGTCCCTGGAGAAGGACATGCTTGGAAGAGTGGAGGGTCATTGAAAAAGAGGAAGACCCCTAATGAGATGGATTGACACGGTGGCAACAACAATGAGCTCAAACACAATTGTGAAGCGTGTCCAGGACGGGGCAGTGGCAGTGTTTCCTTTTGTTGTGCATTGGGTTGCTGTGGTGTCGTGATTTATTTAATGTCTCGTTGAGCCACCAAAAGACTCTTTTCCTGATAGGTCTGGGTAAGAAGTATGTGGGATAAAATACTGAGAAGATGGCATGATTCAACTGTGGGTGTTACAAGAGTTCATTGTAATTGTGAAAACTTGAAACTCTAACGTGGGTTTAAAATAAGTCATCTAAGAAGCAGGAAGGGGGATCTCACTACAGTCAAACAGGAAGAGCCAGGAGTGGAGCACATCCTTTGGACCCTGAGATCCCGGTGCATTGGACTTCCTGATGCAGGGGCAGAAAGCTGTGACACCAGAGAAGTGACAGGAGCAGCAGTAGAACCAAGAACCAGAGCACAAGACAGCACAGTGGGTTTCCCAGCTCGCAGCACAAGGAAAGCTGAGTGACTTTGGACAGGAAGCTTACTTGTAGAGTGAAGTGCCTTCAGACACTTAAGTGGAGGAGTTAGGTTTGCTGAAGCATGGAACTAAAGGGAAGTGCCTTTAGGCTGAAGTTTACGGTGGAGTGATTGTCCTGTGGACCTTTATCAGCAGCTAACTGGAACAACTGTGCCCTGAGCATTTTCTGGTCCTATATTGTCATCTGTTAACTTCCATAATAAACCCCATAACTTTGAGTATGTTGTCTAAGTTCTGTGTGACCGTTGTAATGAATTATTGATGCAAGCTGAATAGAGAGTGCTGGGGAGAAATGTTTGGTACTTCATATTTTTATAGTTGCTATGAGTTGGAACCAACTGGACAGCACTAAATAACCATCACCACTAGCTGCCAGCTACCAACAGCCAACCAACAACAACAGCCAATAAACAACCACCACCACCAAATAACCATTACTTCCAACAAACAACCACCACCAACAAACAACCATGACCACGAAAACCAGATGGCTTTGTATGGCCAGCTGGAATTCTGGAAACTTCCATAGGTTGGGTTAGAGGAGGCAGAGCTAGGTTTTGTATAACAGCAGAGAAACTGGGAGCTAGGCAGGAAATACCTCCTCCTTGGCCCCGCATTCCAGAGAACTGGGAGGTCCACATACACAGTAGACAGGGATGGGCAACTTGGACATTGGCTACCCAAAATGGGGGCGTTACAAAGGCAAGAAGTGACTGGCTTACAAGCTTTCAAGAGGAAGCCTAGATCCAGAGGGCGTGGAGGAAGGTAGAACCTCCACTGAGTAGTATCCAATCTGTCTAGGCGGGGCTGATGAAATGAAATGCAGATAGGTCTCTTGTGATACAATAGTGAATAATTGTTATCAGGACTGATTGTGAGGGTTGGAAATGTAAAGTTAAATGTTTTGTAGCAAGGAGGGGAGTGATTAAATTCACAGTCTAAGAGCGGAGGTCCCTGGGACTATCAAGGGAGAAGAGCAGAGAGCGGGACCCTACCCAGAGACGCAGTGATGCCTGAGATGGAGGCAGAGACGATGATGTGGAAAGATGGAGCAGTTGGGGACTTTAGACACAGAGAGGGAGAGGGGCTGTGTGCTGACGACTGGGGGGCAGGCTTTCAGGGTATACCTTGTGGTTGGTTGATGATGCATGAAGGGGATTGTAACCATGGCAATGAGATGATATACGAAAGGATGAATGTAAAACTAATGTTCTCCCATGTAAACTATCACATAATTCACAATAAAACATTAAAAAAAAACAAGAGAAGTGGGAGGTATTGTTCCTGCCTTCACTTATCTGGTGGGAATCAAGATGTAGGGCAGGAAGGAGGGAATCTGGAAGTTGACTGGTGGGAACCTTTGGCTAAGCCAGTTGTCACTGCTGTTCTCAGTTTTTAATTTGAGGTGCCCCACTCCCTGAAGTTAGGTGAGATCTTAGCACAGGGGGCCTGTAGGCTGTATTGGTGTAGTCCAGCTCTAGCACAGGACGGCCATCTTTGGTCAATGTTGTTGCTGTGTGCCATTGAGTTGGCTCCAACTCAGAGTGATCCTGTGTAGAGTTTCTGAGGATAGCTGGTGGGTTTCAAGTGCTGACCTTGACGTTGCCAGTCCAGTGCTTATCCTATAGTGCTACACTAGGGCTCTTGGTAAAATGGCTGTTGTTGTTAAATGCTTTCGAGTTGGTTCTGACTCATAATGACCGTGTACAGGGTCTCTGAGGAGCAGCTGGTGGGTTTGAATGGCTGACTTGTGGTTTACCGTCCAGTGCTGATCCTACAGGGCCACACCAGGTGAAAGTAGTGCCACCCTAATGTGCTTCAGGAACTGTAGTGGTGCAGTCATTAAGCACTAGGCTGCTAATCAGCATGTCACTGGTTTGACACCACCAGTGCTCTGAGAGAGAAAGATGTGACATTTGGTTGTAAAGATTAAACCTGGTGCCATCTAGTTAATTCAGATTCATAGTGACCCTGAGGACAGAGGAGAACTGCCCAATAGGGTTTCCAAGGCTGCCATCTGTCTCATAGCAGATGCACAGAGTGGCTGGTGGGTTCGAACTGCTAACCTTTTGGTTAGCAGCCAAGAGCTTAATCACTGTGCCATCAGGGCTCCTCCTTATAAGACGTATATATGTAAAATACTTCTCTCACACTACAATTTAGCTTTTGTGTTGTTAAATATTCAGAAATAAGAGAGGGGCTGTTGTCATTGTTGTTAAGTACTGTGGAGTCGGAACCGACTCATAGCGACCCTGTACAGGTTTACGGGAGCAGAACGCCTCATCTTTCTCCTGCAGAACAGCTGGTGGTTTCTAACTGCCGACCTTGAATTTAGCAGCTTTATTCGTAACCACTACGCTACCAGAGCTCCTTAGGAGAGAGGGGGTTGTGGTGAAAAAGGTTCGTGGGTGGTGCAAATGTCTGCCTCAACAACTAACCTAAAAGTTGGCAATTCAAGCCTACCTAGAGGTGCCATGGAAGAAATACTTGGTATCTGTTTCTGCAAAGACTGTTGTATACTTGTTCAGTGACATTGAGTTGGTTCTGACTCATAGTGACCCTGTATAAGGTTCACAAGGAGTGACTGGTGGGTTAGAAACACTGATTTTGTGGTTAGTAGCCCAGTGCTGATCCTACAGAGCCATGCCAGAACTCCTCTGTAAACATTGTTCTTGTTAAGTGCCATCGAGTCGATTCCAACCCATAGCGACCCTGTATAGGGTTTCCCAGGACCAGCTGGTGCAGTTCAAACAGCTTTGCAGTCTGGCGCATTAACCCACAGCGCCATTACAATCAAGAAAATACCATGTAGCAGTTCTACTCTGCAATGCATGGGGTGGCCGAGTTGGAACTGATTAAATGGAAATAGGTTTGCTTTAGTCCATACATTTGTTGAGAGAGAAAAGGGGAGAAGAGAGAGTATGTGTCTGCTTATCATTTCTCTGTCCTGAGAACCTCATTAAGTGTTAATAGACATTAATCTGTTAATCAAGAGAAGCAAAGCAGTTATTTGCAGTAATCGTTAGGGCCAAAGTGCTGACAATTACAGTCAAGTCAGTAGCAACAAAACACAATGCATAGACCAAAGAGGAGGTTATTAAATGTGGGTCGACGGGATTAGAGAAAAGTTTTCATAAAAGACAGCATTTGAAGTTGGCTCAAGTAGGAGACTCCAAGGAACCAGACAGCTTTTCTGTGAAGGAAAGGATGCTTCAGAAGGGACAAAGCACAGTGGGGGTTGGCTGTATACTTAAACCTGTGGTTCAGGGTTGAGAAAGCAACTGTCCTCAGGGCTCAATAAGTAAGTAATAAATACACCAGGCACACACTTGGTGTAGTTCTGGGAGGTTTGATCTGTTCCTTGGAAGAGCATAATAGAATGGTTTAAGCCGTCAATTTCCTTCTCAGCCAGGCTGCTGGGAGCAAGGCGGCTGATTCCACATCCTCGAGGCTGCACCTCTCCGCTAATGCTGCTGTGTCTTGTCCTCTCAGATCCTCTCAGATGGCAGGGACAGCGCGCCATGACCGGGAGATGGCAATCCAGGCCAACAAGAAACTCGCCACAGCCACCGACCCCATTGAGAGACTCCGCTTACAGTGCCTGGCCAGGGGCTCCGCAGGCATCAAAGGACTGGGCAGGTACCACCCGGGCAGGGGGAGGTCAGGGGATGGGAGTAGAAAGAGTGGACACTGTCAGGTGAGGTTAAGACTAGCAGTGTGACCTTGAGGTCACTTACTTCCGGGCTCACAGCTTATGATTTGCAACCTACAGAGTTTGGAAGAGTTGATCTCTGAAATCCCTTGTAACATCTTTGGGTCTTATGTCCCTGGCCTACAGAGTGTGGCTGCTTGGCAGCTTCAGGATGAAGGAGAAGCATGGTCCAATGCCAAACCCTCTCTGAAGCTGAGACTAATGGAGGCTAGATTGGAAGAGGGAGGAAGGAACAGAATTGCAAGTTTTGCTATCAGTCATGTCTCTCACTTCCAGAAGGCATTGGTATTGTCTGTAGGATAATTAGCAACCACTACCAAAGGGGTTCTCTGCGTTGGGTGGGTCTGTTTTCTTTGATGATATGGAGTATTCCTCAGGACTGAGAAACTCAAGAGGAAACAATGTTGTAAGTGTCTTGAGGGCAGGTCCTATTACTTTTCAATAAACTGCACCAAGTGCTTGCTGCATGTTTGACATTGTGTAACATTGTGGGGAACTCCTTCATGAAGAAGACTTCTCCAAACTCCAAGGAGGACGTTAGACTAAAGGGAGGATCTCACAATCACTCTCGTATTCATCTCAAACGTTCAAGTTCAGACACTTGTCCTTTTTAACTTGTTATCGTTAGAATTTGCTTAAAATTTTACTTGATAATGGACAACTATGAATTAATTTTCTTTATTACTTAATAGTATTCATAAAATTAAAAAGTTTTTAGTATTTAAGAATATCCAAAGAATATTCAAAATTATTCACCACCACCAACCCAACTTTTCATCTTTGATTTCAACTGTTTTCTTCTTACTAGCTGTTCTTCAGGTTCCTCAGACACCCCAAACATCCCATCAAAACTATTGTCAGTCTGAAATTCATCTCATCTCCCTTCATTCAAAACTTGTGCTCATCTTTCTGATTACTTCTCTCTCCTTTCCTACCCTCCCTCCCTCATTAAGTTTCTTGAGGACAGACACCAAGTCTCATCCACCTCTGTATTCCTACTCACCAGGCTTAGTGTAGCGTCTGGCACATTGTAGATGCCGAATCAATGTTGAATGCTATTGACTAACACACGGTAGCTTAACGATTACATCAAGCGTGCTTATGTTTTGCAAGGGGGCTGATTAACTCACTTCCTGTTACACTGCTGGGTTTTCATTAAACCATTCATTCATTCATTCAGCCAATGGATATTGATAATGACCACTCTGATGTAAGCATATCCTACTAAACAAAACAGTCAAGATCTCTGCTCTCTGGGAGCTACATGAGCTCCGTATTCAGGTGTTCTTTCTCGCTTTTCAAATGAAATGTGAGGTACAAAGAAGTAGGGATCCAAATAACAAAGATAAAACGACAGGCTATGACTTGAAAATTTTCTATTACTTTAACAAAAGGAATGTAAACTCAATCAATCTCCAGTTCTTTTAATTAGAGAACTTAGACTCAGAGACAGTTGACTTTCGCAAGGTCACACAGCTTGTTTTTTTGTTTTAAATTGTGAATTAAGTGAAGGTTTACAGAGCAGAGCATCAGTTTTATGTTGAACATACCGTACACTTTTTTTTATCTCAGTGATTGCAACATAGTTTATTCCAGTTCTTCTTATGTTTCTTGTTTCCATTCCTCCTTCTTTTCCCATCCTTATGAGTTTTGCTCTTGGCTAAATGCTACTGCCCTTCTGATCTTTAATGGGTTATTCATTCCATGGTGTTTGTACCTCACTAATTTTATTGTCTCCCCTATATACCTCTCTAAGGAGCTCTGGTAGCGTAGTGATTACAAATCGGGCTGCAAACCTCAAGGTCAGCAGTTCGAAACTACCAGCTGTTCCGTGGGAGAAAGATGAGGCTTTCTGCTCCCATAAAGATTTACATCCTTGGAAACCCCGTATAGGGTCGCTATGAGTCAGAACTGACTCCACGGCACACAGCCACCAGCCACTATATACCTCTCTATTGCTGGGCTGGGCCGAAAATTGGGCCACGGGGATGAGTTCCGTGTCAGACCTGAAGGAGGACCATGGTCTTGGGATTCTCTCAGTCTCTAGATGACCACTAAGCCTGGTCATTTTTTTTTTGGTGATTTTGAGTTTTGTTTCACATTTTATCACATAGATTTATTTGAAACTTTTTATTGGGAATTGAATGAAAGTTTACAGAGCAGAACATCAGTTTTACATTCAGCAAATCGTACACTTTGTTTCATCTCAATGATTGCAATCCCTTCCATATAACAACAACTATCCTGTGGTTCTTCGTTCCATTCCATCCTCATTCCCATCCCTTCTAAATTTTGTCCTTAGCTACATGTTGCCAGTTTTGTACTGAATAGTTGGCCATTTCATGTTGAGCACACCTTAACTAGTGTTGTTGTTCCCTATATACCTATCTGGAGTCCTGGTGTGGCACTGTGGGCTAATGCGCTGGACTCAAAGATGGCTTAAACTGCAAAGTCAGCAGTTCAAGCTCACCATCTCCTCAGAAACCCTATACAGGGTCACTGTGGGTTGGAACTGACTCGATGGCATTTGAGAAGAGCAGCAACATATGTGTATGTGCCAGTTGACTGAAACTTGGACAGTGAGAATGAGTTCAGTTTCAGACTTGAAGGGTGGTCACAGGCCCCGTCTCAGGGTCTTCAGTCTCTTTCTGACCAGTATGCACAATCTTTTAAAAAATAATTTTGTGTTCTCTTACACATTTTTCCCGCTCTATTCGGGACCTTCTAACGTGAGCCCTTTCTGTGTAGTTGGTAGTGGAAGCCAGTTCTTCTGATCTTAGGGTTGTGGAGACTGACATTCACATGGTCCATTAGCCCACTGGACTAATTGATTCCAAGCATTTTCAATCTTCATCACTCTTTTTGCCTCCACACATGGAGAGACCAATAGTTGCACCTTACATGGCTGCTAATGAGCTTTAAGATCTTAATCATTACTCACCAAAGCTGGATGTAGAACACTGTCTTTGTGGACTATGATAGTCAGTTGACCATAGTGTCCCCTGAGACTATGGTCCTGAGCCCCCAGAACTAGCAACTCATTGCCTAAGAAGTTCTCATAAGTTTGTCCCCTGTATGCTCTACCACATTCATGGATGTGCTTGCAGTGGAGGTAAATTCATACATGTGCACGCACAAACCTATATATATCGTGGGTATCCACACAGCCAAGTTTAATGTTAGAGCTGGAACTCAAATCCAGATTTTCTGAATCCTAGTCCGGTTTCTTCACTATAAAGTTCATCTTTGCCCTGCCGCCGCCTTTCCTCTTTCCAGATCTTACTTGTTGAAAGGAAGTCACTATGTGCTGTCTGTACTTAAGGAATAAGAAGTACACTCCCCCTTCTTGAAGTAGCTACATCAATTATTTGGACTACATCAATTATTTGTCTGCTAGGGAAATTTGATTATATATTCAATAATTTATTTACATCAGTATGAATTCATGGATATTTATTTAGACTTTCAGTTAGAATCCAGCAATACTTTATTTTACTACTCAAGTTGTTGCACTTTTTCAGTTGGCTCCTTTGCTGCTTGGAGTATCAAATGTTTGGTTAGTTTATTTACTTAGTACGTCTTCGTCTTTACTTTCCAACATTGCAAGATGCTCCAGACTCATCTTGTATTTTTCCTGCCCTAGTCCTAGAACCAGGAGTCCTGGGGTGACGCTGTGGGCTAATGTGTCAGACTGCAAAGTTGTTTGAACTGCAAGGTTGGTGGTTCAAGCTCACCAGCTGCTCCTTGGAAACCCTATACAGGGACGTTATGGGTCAGAATCGACTCGACAGCACTTCACAACAACAACAACAAGTCCTGGAACCAAGGAGCACTGTGGTTCCATAGGATAAGCACTGGGTTGTAAACCATGAGGGTCGGTGATTTCAGCCCACCTTTCGCTCCATGAGAGAAAAATGAGGCTTTCTGCTTCCGCAAAAATTACAGTCTTAGAAACTCTATACAGGGTCGCTATGAGTCAGAACTGAGTTTACAGCACTTAACAACAACAACAACATGTCCTAGAGTCAGCCATTTCTCCAAGGAGCCCTGATTCCTTCTGTGAGAGAATGATATTAGAAACCAAGATCTGTACACTGGTTGTGCTCATTGCTAGTGGTCTGTTGTTGCACATTTGGTTGTTTTAGGTCCTCTCATCTGACAGAATAAGAAATATATACACAGACATACATACACTAATCACAAGGTTGGTGGTTCAAACCCTACAGCCACTCCTCAGAAACACTACACAGGGTCACTATGAATCAACAGTACTTATATACAACAGGGTCAATATGACTCAACGTTACTTACATGCAAATCTGTATATATGAGGAGTTCTGATGCAGCACGTAGGATAAGCACTGGACTAAAGTTTGGCTTGAACTGCAAGGTCAGCAATTCAAATGCACCAGTCACATCTCGGAAACCCTATACAGAGTTGCTATGAGTCGGAACTGACTTGACAACACTAAACAACAACAGGAATGTATGTGTGCTTGCATATATGTACATATGTATATAGATTTGTATGTAACCATTAGTATATATGTGCTAATGTATATATATATACATATATATAATATAGACATATATATGTATATAGCTTTGTATGTAACCATTAGTACATATGTGCTAATGTGTATATACATACATATATAATATAGACATCTATATGTATATAGATTTGTAGTAGCCATTAGTATATATGTGCTAATGTATATATATACACATATATAATATATACATATATATGTATATAGATTTGTATGTAACCATTAGTATATATGTGCTAATGTGTATATATATA
>NW_006408908.1:1328554-1365338 GCF_000296735.1 Chrysochloris asiatica
GACTTTGGTGACTCAAACCCACCAGCCGCATCTTGAAAACCCACCAGCTTACTCCTTGGATACCCTAACCAGAGTCCCCATGAGTGAGAACTGACTCAACATCAGTTAACAACAATAACAACATGCTAACCTGTATGCATGTATCTATATTTGTGTGTAACCCTCTGCATCTCTAAAATTAAGCATGTATTGAAACCGATGTCTCTGGTCTCTGACTCTAATGTGTTACCACATGGCTATTTCTACCATCCTATTTTTTCCACTGTGGCACTATAAGATCAGCACTGGACTGCAAACCTACCAGCTGCTCCTTGGAAACCCTAAACAGGGCTGCTATGAGTTAGAAGTGACTTGATGGCATGAAACAACAATCCTTCGCAAAACCTAATCCCACTGCTTTCAAGTTGATTCCCATGCATAGTGACCCTATATGATGGGGTCCTGGCGTGGCTCTGTAGCATAAGACCAAGAGTTCAAATCTACCAACCGCTCTTCAGAAACCCTATGCAGGGTGTCCTTGCTGCAACTCGGAACTGACTCTATGCCACTTAATGACATTTGTCAAACAGGACAGAGTAGAACTGCTCTGTTTCTGAGGCTGTAAGTCTCTACTGAAGCAGTCTGCCTCATCTTTCTCCTGGGGGAGCAGTTGGTGGGTTTGAACTGCCAATGTTTTAGTTAGTAGTCCAATCCTTAACCCACTGCACCACCAGGGATCCTCATCCTCCTCTTGTTATTGTTGTAAAGTGTCATAGAGACATTCCTGACTCATGTTGTTGTTGTTTGTCAGGTGCCATCGAGTCGGAACTGACTCATAGCGACCCCATGCACAGCAGAATGAAACAATGTCTGATCCTGGGCCAACCTCACTACCGCTGCCACACTTGAGTCCATCAATGATGCCACCTGGCTGATCCATCTCGTTGGGGGTCTTCCTCTTTTTCTCTGACCCCCATCTTACCCAGCATGACATCCTTCTCCAGCGACTGTTCCCTCCTGACAACATGTCCAAAGTATGAGAGACGAAGTTTAGCTATCTTGGCCTCCAAGGAGCACTCTGGCTGCACTTCTTCCAAAACAGATTATTGGTTCTTTTGGCAGTCCATGGCTCATAGTGACCCTGCATAGGGGTTCTGAGTAGTGGCTGGTGGGTTTGAACCACCGACCTTTCGCTTAGCAGTCCAGTGCCACACTAGAATTCCTAGATCTTACAGTGCCACACTAGAACTCCTCCTCTTGCTTATTAGTAAATTCTCCCTCCACTAGTGAGAACCCTGATCTCTACCTTCCCCATCCACTTGTTTGATTGTTTAATTCCAGCGTACCTGCAGAGCAGTATCAGAATTGCTCATCTGTACCCACATGGGAGCCAACTTGATCAACTAGAGTGCAGGCTATATGTGAGCTCCTTTTGTGTTCAATTTGACAGATTCTACTCATTGTCGCTATGGGTCGGAACCGACTCGACGGCACTTAACAACAACAACAACAACAACTCATTGTCATAGTAACTTCATCTTTTTCTTTCCCCAACTCCCTTTACTGAGGTCATTTCATACATTTAGTTACAGTTAAACTTTCTGGTTACAATCTATGTCCCTTCCTGATATTCCCTGCCCTTTCATGGTTTTTGCAAATGTATGCTTTTGTGCTGCATAGCCTACGGGCTTTGGCAAACATAGAATGTCGTGTTTCTATCATACCAGCATCATAAGAGGAGTTTCACACACCTAAAATCCCCTGTACTTCACCTTTTCAGCCCACTCTTCCCTCTCTTTGATAACTACTGATCTTTTTACTGTTTGTGTAATTTTGGACTATTCAGAAAGTCATGATATTGGTGTTATATAGTGTGTGTATATGTGTGTGTGTGTGTTTAAGGGCTATTTCTCTTTATGAGAGGCTTAGAAGAGACACTTTATTTTGGAAAGAGAGAGTGGAGCAGAATCTAAGATTTCTGTATTTTAATTTGAAAGACTTTGAGAGTTGTTTTCTTCTTTAACGCTTTATGCTTACACCTTGTTTTTGGTGTCTCTCTTGCTCTCATTTTTGGTGTGTGTGTTTCTGTGTATTTTCTTCAGAGTGTTTCGGATCATGGATGATAATAATAACCGAACCCTGGATTTCAAAGAATTTGTAAAAGGGTTAAACGATTATGCTGTGGTCATGGAAAAGAAAGAGGCAGAAGAGCTTTTCAGGAGATTTGATAAAGATGGAAACGGAACCATAGATTTCAATGAATTTCTTCTTACTTTGAGGGTAAGTAGCCATCTGAATCAGTGTAGTGCTGAGTTTTGCTTTCATGTGGTTTAGTTTGGCTATTTTGAAGTTATGTTTTCAGAAGCTATTAATACATTTTGGAAGAGGTGGGTGAGAAACCTAAGAACAGGTTTAGGGACTTTCTGGAGTAATCATAATGCCTTTTGTTTGATAGCATGCAAGCAATTTCACAGTCCTGAAGGGCCTAAGCTATCTCATCACATATGAGTTCTAGTGTGGTGCTGTAGGATAAGCACTGGATTGCTAACCACAAGGTCAGAATTCAAACCCACAAGCCACTCCTTGGAACCCCTGTGCAGGGCCACTATGAGTCAAAACCAACTCAATGGCATTTAATAAGAACACCTTGCTTGTGCACGTTGGTGTATATGTTTTTTTTCTCTCTCTAGCCTCCTATGTCCAGGGCCCGAAAAGAGATAATTATGCAAGCTTTTAGAAAGTTAGACAGGACTGGAGATGGTGTTATAACTATTGAAGATCTTCGTGAGTTATATAATGCAAAACACCACCCAAAGTACCAAAATGGAGAGTGGTCGGAGGAACAAGTATTCAGGAAATTTCTGGATAACTTTGACTCACCTTATGACAAGGATGGATTGGTAAGTGAAATAATTTCAGTGCAATTCTTCTATACAACTTTAAGTTGTACATGGGAAATTGGTCTAAAACCCTAAAATCTCAATACATTTATACCATATTTGCTGTAAACACAAGAGAAATAAAATATTCTTGTAGGGACCGTCTAGAGGCTTGAGAACTAAAGTATAAAGCACATGCACATATACTAATAGACACAAATAGTAGTGCAGTATCTATATAGAACTAATTTCTTGTCATCTGCAGAATGGTATTTTGATTAAACATTCCAGTTTATGGTCACTGTATTTACCACTCTGAGTTAACCACATTCCAGTGAGCTAGACTATAACATCACCACAAGGTTTTTTGTTTTGCTTTTTAACTTGTGACTTGAGTGAAGGTTACAGAGAAGATCATTCATTTTATATTCATCAAACCCTACCCTTGGTTTCATATCAATGATTGGCATCCCTTCCATGTAACATCCATCATCCCACTTCCTTCTAGTGGTTCCCATTTTCACTCCACCCTCCTTTCCATCCCTTCTCAGATTTGTCCACAGGTAAATGTTGCTGTTTTGATCCTGAATAACTGAGCATTCTATGGTGAGTGAACCTGACTAATGTTGTTGTCCCCTTCATATACCTATTTCTGCCTGGCTGAAATTGAACCATGAGGGTGAGTTCCGTTCCAGAACTGAATGAGGCTACGGGGCCATAGGCTTTGGTTTCTCCAGTGTGTTTCTGATCAGTAAGCCCAGTGTTTTCTTTTAAATAATTTTGAGTTTTGTTCCACATTTTCTGCCACTATACTTGGGAACTTCTAATGTGATTCCTTTCAGAGCAGTTGGTAGTAGAAACTAGGTACCATCTAGTTCTTGTGGTCTGACTTGTGGTGACTGATGTTCACCTGCTCCATTGGTCCATTGGACTAGTTAACTCCAAGTATCTTCAGTTTTCATCACTCTTCTTTCTTCCTCACATGGAGAAATCAATAGCTACACCTTAGATGGCCACTCATGAATGTTTAAGATCCCAGATGCTACTCACAAAAGTAGCATGTAGAACGTTGTCTTTGTGGATTACATTGTGTTAATTGACCACCACAGGTTTGTCAGTGTGTTCTACTGTGGTGATTTGTGTTGCTGTGATGCTGGAACCTATGTCAATGACATTTCAGATACTAGCAGGGTCATACATGGTGGATAGGTTTCAGCAGAGTGACGACGGGTTTCAGATTAAGATAGACAAGGAAGAAAGACCTTATGATCTACTTCCAAAAATTAGTCAGTGAGACTCCTGTGGACCATTATAAAATATTGTTCACTATAGTGCAGGAAGAAGGAGCTCTGGTTATGAATCAGGCTGCGAACCTTAAGGTCAGCGGTTCAAAACTACCAGCCACTACGCGGGAGAAAGATGAGGCTTTCTACTCCTGTAAAGATTTACACCCTCGGAAACCCTGTACAGGGTCACTATGGGTCGAAACCGACTCGACGGCACTTAACGACAACAACAACATAGTGCGGGAAGATGAGCATTCTAGATTGGAAGACACTCAAAACACACAGTGGCTGCAATAATGGATTCAAGTATTCCAACCATCATGCAAATAGAGCAGGACGTGGTGACATTTTCTTCTGTTGCTTATGGGGGTCTCCATGGGTTGGAGTTGACTTGATGGCAGCTAGCAACAGAATATAATAAAATATATTTGATTTCAAAATGAAGCTGCAATTCAATTTTGTTGAAAATGATTCACAAGGCATCTTAGGATGTCAGAGTGCTGCTCTACCCTTTCTGTGGACATCACTTGTCATTACACTTTGCTGTGCAGAAATACCCCTGAATGGAGACTTTCAGCCAAGGGAATGCTTGGGATTAAATTGCATTTTTAAACTACAATGAATTTAAAAACAAAAGCAACAGCCTCCATTATCAACTGGTATCTCCAAGTTGCAGATGCATGGTTTAGTGGGATAAGAAATTCTTATGAGATAAAAAAACAATCTTATGATGAAGTAGAAACTCAGTGAAAATGAGAAACCTCAATGTGATCGATTGACACAATGGCTGAAACAAAAGGCCTCAAATATACCAAAGATCATGAGCATGGTGCTGGGCTGGACAGTGTTTTGCTCCATTTTATGTATAAGGTTGCTGTGAGTCAGAGTCAGCTGGATGGCAAATAACAACAACTTTGTCTAGGCTAAGATGAAAATGGAATTTTTCCTTTATCAACAGCCATAACTGGACGTTGGGACTCAGAATCAGTTCTGCACCCAGGTGTCCTGAAGCTGTGTTGATGGGGAAGGGGCTTCTTTCCTTGACCGCAGGCAACAGCTGCCAAATCCTGGAGTGAGTTCCCTTCGAATCCCTCGGTCACACAGTGGATTGTTTGCACAGCATACAGGGAGAAGATGTGGGAGTAGTGGAGAAAGGACCCCAGTCTTTCCCCTCCTGAAGGAAAACTTCCCCAGCTTTTTCTATTAAAAACTTCATCATGAATTCTGTTAGCAAGGGGGGAAGAAATCTTCAGGCAGAACACCTTCTATTAACTTCTTTCTGACATTTCTTTATCCAGAGACAGAGATACTCTGCGTTTTAGAATGAAGGCATCGGACAGGTAGAGAAACATGGGTTTAGATGTCTCAGTACTTCAGGACAGTTTTTTGATGTCTGAGTTGTCAGTGGAACAACACTCAACGGCCATTTCCCCAAATTAACCCAACTAGGCCTTGGATCACAGGGTGCCTTTGCCTCCTATGTTGCAGGTGGTTCCTCCTTCTTGCCAGGGGAAACCTCAGCTGCCCTTTTCTCTAACCCCAGACACAGCAACCAGTTGTTGAGTAGGCAGCTGATTTAAAGTCCCCACTCCCACGCCTTTGACGTTTATCTTAACAAGCCAAGTTAAACTCTCAAGTACTCATAAAGGTTATTAGGATTTTTAGCAGTTACAGCATTTTATGTCACCTGAATATCATAGACTCCATATTAAAACCCATAGATCCCTGGGGGGTACAAATGGCTGTGCTCTGCTACTCACTCAAAGATTGGTGGTTTGAACATGCCCAGTGACATTGTGGAACAGACTTGAGATCTGCTTCCCTTAAAGCTTGCTGCCAAGAAAACTGTTTGGAACAGTTCTCTGTAACACATGAGTTGCCATGAGGTGGGATTAACGCAACGGCAGCAAGTTTGTTTGTTTTTATACTAATACCTAGGAGCGACGGCACTTAACAACAACAACAACAACCTAGGAGCCCTGGTGGTGCGGTGGTGAAGTGCTCAACTTCCAACCAAAAGGTTGGACATTTTTTTACCTCCCCAGCTGCTGCATGGGAGAAATATGTGACAGTCTGTTTCTGTGTTGTTGTTAAGTGCTGTCGAGTTGGTTCCGACCCACAGAGACCCTGTGTTGAGTTTCTGAGGAGCAGCTGGTGAACTTGAACCACCGACCTTGCAGTTCAAACCGACTTTGCAGTCCAGCACATTAACCCGCAGCACCACACCAGCACTCCCTGTTAAGATTGGTGGTGGTGTTCTGAGGAGTCAGTTCTGACTCACATTGACCCTGTATAGGGTTTCTGAGGCTATACATCTCTGCGGAAGCAGAAAGCCTCATCTTTCTCCTGCGGAATGGCTGCTAGTTTCAAACTGCCGACCTTAAGGTGAACAGTCCTACTCATAACCACTACGCTACCACAGCTCCTCCCTTGTTAAGATTACAGTCTTCCCTGTTAAGAAACCCTATGGGGAGAGTTTTATACCCTCCTATAGGGTTGCTATAAGTCAGAATTGACTCAACAACACTGGTTTATCTCATTTTGCTTTATATTAATACTCAATTCTGATAGTGCATGACCAGGGTACATGCTTTACAACTGCAGGCTGTTGAGTTGTCCTGCAGAACCACAAGATGGGATTTCTGTTGGCGGAGCCCAAGGATTGATAGTTTAGATAAGTGTACCATATAACTTTTCTACAGTCTCATATTTGAGATCCATAGCTCTAAAAGATTCAGAACTACCTGTTTTAATTACAGAATACAATATGCTCATGAGTGACATTTAGCATAATAATGGAGTGTGTGACATTTATTGAGCACTTATAATTTACTGGGCATTGTGGTAAATCTTTTATGGGGATTATCTCATTTAATAGACATGATGAAAACGTTTCTGAGAAGTGCTGTGTGATTGTGACCTTTATACATTAAGTTGGTTTTTAAATGTACTAGGAACTGCTGATGTAAAGAAATTCTTTTATAAAATGAACAATAGTTGTAATTTTATCTTTTCACGAATAATTGAGTTATTTTGTACTTTAAGGTTTCTTGTGGTGAACCACAGCTACACTTGAAACACCAGTAAGCTCATTTGTGATTAAAAAAAATGTTGTTGATAATAAATAAGACAGAATTCAGAATAATGAAAGCAACTTAGCACAATCCCGAGACTGACATGACTTTCAAATGTGTGAGATTTTGGTGATGTAGGCTCAGCTTTCAATACTCATGAAGGTTTTTAGAATTGGCAGCAGTCATAGAATGAGATGTCATAGATCTTCTACTGATGCCCCACCTTTGCTTTCATAATAGCCTGGGCACTGGAAGTCCTTTTAATGAAGTTCTGAAAGCAGCTCTAAGTGTTAAAAAAACAAACTTCTTATATTCCTTGTATCCCTGAGCCTAAATGGGTGAGGCTTGTTTTTTAATACCCAGGTTTAGAATTTTCCATGTGTGCAGTCAGCCCCCAGCTTACAAATTCTGTTTTTAAGTCTGTCCTTAAATTGAATTTTTATATAAGTCAATACAGTTAGGTATAGTTCATATCCACAGCCATTCAAGTGTTTTATGCATAAAAACATTAAAGAAATATTTTGGGACATGCTAAAACATCTTTAACATAGCAATGTAATATTAATGAGAACAATGTTTTGATGCATGTTAAAAAGTAGGGTCCATTTGTTCATATGAACCATTGCATGTACCTGGAATTTTAAAAATAATAGAATTTGGGGGGTTCTGGAGCCCTGGTGTGGTACTCTAGGGTAAGCACTGGTTTGCTAACTGAAAGATCAGGGTTCAAGCCCACCAGCCACTCTTTGGAAACACTACATAGTCAGAACCAACTTGACAGCACTTAACAAGAACAACAACATGGGGCTTTATTCATAACTACAGGTCGATGTCTGTTACAGTGCTGGACAATGATCCCCTCAGCCTGCAAGACACTCAAAGTACTACTGGGGAAGAGTCATCTCTTCAAAGTCATCTACCTTAATGAAATGGACCTTCCTTTGCTGATGTGGCACTACTCAAAATGAGAATAAACAGCTGCAACTACCCATTAATGATGTTGTTAGGTGTCATCGAGTCGATTCTGACTCATAGCAACCCTTTGCACAACAGAATGAAACACAGCCTGATCCTGGGCCAACCTCACAATCACTGCTACGCTTGAGTCCATTGCTGGTGCCACTGTGTCAATCCATCTTGTTGGAGGTCTTCCTCTTTTATGCTAGCCTTCCATTTTGTGCATTGTTGTTGTTAAGTGCTGTGGAGTCAATTTTGACTCTTAGCAACCCTGTATAGGGTTTCCGAGGAGCAGCTGATGAGCTTGAACCACCAACCTTGTGGCTCAAGCTGATCTTGCAATCCAGAGCATTAACACAAAGACTCCATTTTGTACTTTAGCAATGTACAAAGTATGAAATCTATGAAAATTAGAAGTTGTCAAAAATGAAACTGAATGCATAAAGATTGATATCGTAGGCATGGGTGAGCTGAAATGACTAGTTTTGACCATTTAGAATAAGACAATCATATGTTCTACTATATTGATGGTGGTGGTGCTTATGTGCTGTGGAGTTGGAACCAACTCATAGCGACCCTGTACAGGGTTTCCGAGGCTGTAAATCTTTACAGGAGCAGAAAGCCTCATCTTTTTCCTGCAGAATAGCTGGTAGTTTCAAACTGCTGACCTTAAGGTTTGCAGCTCGATTCATAACCACTATGGTACCAGAGCTCCTTTCTACTATATTTAGACGTTCATATCTTCATCTTTGGCATTAGTGGTTTTTTTATGTAAATTTGAGTAAAAGTCATCATATATCTACTATATTGGGAATATATTCCTAATATAGCTACTATATTAGGAATGACAAATTCAAGACAAATTCACATTCATCATCGAAAGAACACTTTAAGAGGTATCTTGAAGTACAATGATGTCAGTGATTGGATAATATCCATATATACCTATAAAGAAGACCAATGATGACTATTACTCAAATTTACATAAAAAACCCACTGATGCCAAAGATAAAGATATGAAGGTATTTATCAACTTCTGCTGTCTGAAGTTGATCAGCTATGCAATCAAGATACACTGCTAATTACTGGTGATTGAAATGCAAAAGTTGGAAACAAAGAGAAAGAAAATAGTGTTGCTGATAGAATGACACTGGAAATCATATAATAGAATTTTTCAAGACCAACAACTTTTCATTGCAAATACCGCTTTTTTTTTTCCAACTAAATGATGCCAGTACACATGGAGCTCACTGGATGGAATAATACACAGGAATCAAATTGACCACATCTGTGGAAAAGATGATGAGAAGCTCTATATCATCAGTCAGAACAATTCTATGGCAACATGTGAAACAAACTCTAAATTGTTCATATACAAGGGCAAGTTGAAACTGAAGAAAATTAAAACAAGTCCATGAGAGCCGAAGTGTGAACTTGAATGTATCCCACATGAATTTAGAGACCATCTCAAGAATAGATTTGTCTCACTAAACAGTAATGACACAAGACCGGAAGAGCTGTGGCAAATGACATCAAGATTATCATACACGATGAAAGTAAAAGGTTATTAAAAAGAAAGGAAAGAGCAAAATGTATGGCAGAAGAGAGTCTGAAACTTGTTCTTAAACATTGAAGAGCTAAAATGAAAGGAAGAAATGATATTGTAAGAGAGCTGAATATAAGATTTCAAAGGGCAGCTTGAGAAGACAAAGTAAAATATTATAATGAACTGTTCAAAAACCTTGAGTTAAAAAAGCAAAAAGGAAAAATATGCTCAGCATTTCTCAAGCTGAAAGAATGGAAGAAAAATTCAAACTGTAGATTAAAGTAGAGTCTATGGGCAAAATATTAAATGATGCAAGAAGAATCCAAGAAGATGGGAGGAGTGCATAGAGTCACAGCCATCTGGGCAGCTGACTGGAAGAGATCCATAACTGGGCTCATTCCAAAGAGAGGTGACCCAACAGAATGCAGAAATGACCAAGATAGCATTGATATTTAATCATTTGAATTTCAGAACACTTAATTGTGCTCATTTCTATGAGAGATGATCTGTACATAGACTTTCACTTGTACAGGCAGCCATTTGAGCAGGAAAATATGATACCATGTGGTTTAAAATAAAGAAATGGTTGCGTCAGAGTTGTATCCTTTCATTATATTTATTCAATCTGTAAGACGAGCAAATAAACTGAGAAACTGGATTATATGAAGAAGAATGTGGCATCTGGATTGGAGGGAGACTCATTAACAACATGCAGTATGCATGTGACCCAACCTAGAAGCACTTAATGATGAAGATCGAAGACTACAGCCTTCAGTATAGATTACACCTCAACATAAAGAAAACAAAAATCTTCACAACTGGGCCAATAAACAACATGATAAATGAAGAAAAGATTGTAGTTGTCAAGGATTTCATTTAATTTGGATGTACCACCAATGTCAGTGGAAGAAGCAGTCAGAATATTAAAAGAGGCATTGCATTGGACAAAACAGCTGCAAAAGATCTTTTTTAGTGTTAAAAAGCAAATATGTCATTTTAAAGACTAAAGTATATTTAATCCATATGTATGTGAAAGCTGGATATAAATAAAGAAGACTGAAGAAGATTTGATGCATTTGATTTATGGTGTTGGTGAGGAATAATGAATATAACATTGATTTCCAGAAGAACAAACAAATCTGTCTTAGAAAAAAGTATAACCAGAATGTTCCTTAGAAGCAAGATGGGGAGACTTCATCTCATATACTTTGGACACATCATCAGGAGGGACCAGTCCTTGGAAAAGAACATCTTGTTTGGTAAAGTAGAGGGTCCGTGAAACAGAGGAAGACCCTTGAGATGGATTGACACACACTGCAACAGCATGCTGAAATAAAGCAATAATTGCAAGCATGATGTAGGATCCGACAGTGCTTTGTTCTGTTATACATAGGACCACTATGAGTCAGAACCAATGTGATGACACAAACGGACTGTTCTTCTGGTACTTTTAACATATATTGTTGTTGTTAAGTGCTGTCAAGCTGGTTCCCACCCATAGTGACTCTGTAAGAGTTTCCAAAGAGCAGCTGGTGAGCTTCAACATCTGACCTTGTGGTTCAAATTGACTTTGCAGTTCAGCACATTAGCCCACAGTGCCACACTTGCATATATTACGCTGTCATAAAAAAAGCTCAACAAACACAAAACATTTATTGGTATTTGAGGGGATGTCCATCTTACCTGCCTTCATTCATTTCATATGTTGTTGTTAGGTACTGTGGAATCTCTTTGAACTTGCAGATTTGTTTCTTCTTCTCCAACACTATAATTCAAATAAATTGATTCTTCTACAGTATTGTCCAACTTTCACATGCATATGAGACTACTGAAAGTACCATGACTTGGGTCAGGTGCACCTTAGTCCTCAAAATGACATCTTTTCTCTTTAACACTTTAAAAAAGGTCATTTGCAGCATATTTATCTAAGGACATATCCAAGCAAAGTATTGAAGCCGAAGTCTGGGTTCTTCTTGTTACTTATAGTAAAATGCAAGCGGAAAGAGGTAAATAGAGAAAAGAACTGTTAAGTAAAGAAGAACCAGTCACTAGGTAATTTGGGAATTTCTCAGCCTATAGATTACAAATGATGCTAAATTGGGAAGATTCACTATAAGGAAAACACTCTGGAAATAGGTAAAAGGGTGTGGCTGGATAACAAATTACCCATGTAATTTATGGATCCACCCAACCATCTCAGCAGAAGCCAAGAATAGAGAGACAAGTTATCTAAGAAAGGCTGGTTGGAAGACTGATCTTTTTTAATGGTGTGATCCTTATGACATTCAAGGGAGACCCACAAGGTGTTTGAGATTGTTTAATCAGCAGAAACTCCCGGTGTGAACTGAAAGTTTTGGGACAAAATAAAAAAGAGTTGTTGGACTTGTCAACTTCTATGGGCAGGAAGCAGTCTCAGTGCTACCCTTCCAGAAGATCATCGGACAATATCATGGAGATCCCACGCAAGTAAAATTTTTCTAAAGGTAATTAAAAAAATGGCTGCAACCATACGTTCACAGAGAACTTCCAAAGGTTCAACCCGGATTCAGAAGAGGACATGGAATGAGGGATATCATTACTAATATCAGATGGATCTTGACTGAAAGCAGAGAATACCAGAAGATGTTTATTTGTGCTTTATTGACTACACAAAGACTTTTGATTGTGTGTATCATAACAAGCTATGGACAACATTGTGAATTATGAGTAATCTGGAACACTTAATTGTGCTCATGAGGAAACTATAAGTTGACCAAGAGGTTTGAACAGAACAGGGGACCACTGAATGGTTTAAAATTAGGAAAGGTGTGCTCCAAGGTTGTATTCTATCACCATACTTATTCAATCTGTATGCTGAGCAAATAATCCTAGAAGCTGGGTCATATGAAGCAAAACACGGCATTAACAACCTACAATATGCAGATGATACAATCTTGCTTGCTGAAAACAAAGAGGACTTAAAATACTGATGAAAATCAAAGACCACAACCTTCTAGATGGGTTGCACCACAATGCAAAGAAAAAAAAAGACAAAAAACACCTCATCACTGGGCCAATAAACACCATCCATATAAATGGAGAAAAGATCGAAGTTGTCAAAGACCTCATTTGCTTGGATCAACCATCAACACTCATGAACACAGCAGTCAAGAAATCAAATAGCATATTGCATTAGACAAATCTGCTGCACAAGACCTCTTTAAAGTGTTGAAGAGCAAAGATGTCAGTTTGAGGACTAGGGTTTGCCTGACCCAAGCCATGGTATTTTCAATAACCTCATATGCATATGAAAGTTGGACAGTGAATAAGGAAGACCGTAGAAGAATTGATGCATTTGAGTTATGGTGTTGGAGGAGAATATTGAAAGTATCATGGGCTGACAAAAGAACAAACAGAATTGTGTTGGAAGAAATACAACCAGAGTGCTCCCTGCAGGTCAGGTTGCCAGACTTTGTCTCTCATACTTCGGATATATTGTCAGAAAGGACTAGTCCCTGGAGAGGGATATCATGTTTGGTAAAGTGGCTCAGAGAAAAAGAGGAAGACCTCTTGTGAGATGGATTGGCACAGTGGTGACAGTGATGGGCTCAGATGTAGCAATGATTGTGAGGTTGGTCCAGAACTGGGCAATGTTTTGTTCTGTTGTGCATAGGGTTGCTATGAGTCGATACCAACTCAATGGCACCTAAGAACAACAACAAACTCTTCCACAAGAATTACTCAGAGGCTGGAGGTGTCCCACATGTACAGTGTGGCAGAGCTGCAGGTGCAGAGGACAAACCTGAACGTCCAGATGCAGAGCTGTGAGTCACAGAGGATTATCACCAGATACTTTTCCCCACTGGATTTTTAAGTCATTTGAGATCAGTGATTTCTTTATTCCTTCCATTCGATCTCATTTGGAATGGGAATGTCTACAATTATTAGCTTATGCCTGTTCCATTGTTGTAGTTTGGAAGCAGATGATTAGTTTCCTCATTTCACAAGTCCACAGATGGAGAACAATCTTCCCTGGGATAGACATACCCAGAATCTCACCATACCTTACTTCTAATGACTTGAAAGTTTTGTTTTGTTTTTTTTTACTATGAATCTTTCACAACAAAAATGTAGACTGTGGTAAGCATAAAGAATGTCTTCCAAAAGATATATGTACTTTCTAACCCCTTGGATTTGTGAATATATCAACATTGTAAAAGAGAAGTACCTTAGATGGTAAAATATATGATTAAGTTAAGTATCTTGAGAAAAGTGCTTACTCTGGATCATGTAGGTGGGCCCAATACAATACACCATTACATGTATCCTTATAAGAGAGAGACAGAGGGAGCTTAGAGCATGACACATATGGATGGGAAGGTGACATGGATACTGAGGTAGAATTTGGAGTGATGTGATCTCAAACCAAAGAATGCCCAAAGCCCCCCAAAATCTGGAATAAACAAGGAACAGATGTTCCTGTAGAACCTCCAGTAGGTGCATGACCCTGCTGAAGCTAGATCTTGAACTTCCGATCATTAGAAATGAGAGAGAATAAATTTCTGTTCTTTTACACTCCCAAGGTTGAGGTAAGTTTTTACAATAGTCCCAGGAAATGAATACCCACATTTTGGGCAAAATTTACTGCTCAAGTTAGTCATCAGTATCAATGCAGAGAGGTCATTGAATCCTCCACACAACTTTTTCCCCTCCACCAACCAATCCTGTTGGAAGATCTGAGTGAATTTGACTGGATGGTATCACCTAAACTTTTAAGAACTAAGATTAATGACTGGAAATGTCTTTTTCTCTGAAAAGACAAAGCAATTTCCTAACAAGGATAGAACATTATTTAATATTCCAAAGAGACATTGGTGTAGAATGGAGAAAGAATCCAGGGTGTAGTGGGGAGGTATGAAGTACGGGTACCTTCTTCACTCACTCTGTTCCTTGAATGAGTTATTTGGACCTTAAAAGACATGCCGCAGAGGCGTGTTGAACTAGAAATCTGTTTTTTACCCTCAGGATAGAACTCCAGTTTTTCAAAGATAAAACATCTGTTTTCTTGACACAAAGACATGAAATGTAGTTTCTGACATTAACTAGAGTGGATAAACAGGCTTTCTTATTCGGAGTTTCAGCAGCCCTTATCCAAACAGATGGGCTCCTGCTATAAAAGGAAATCAAGCATCAGAGTCTCATTTGCCATATAGGTTGGTTGAGTAATTTTCCAGATTTTCTTCCTCTCTGCTCCTTTACTTCTTACCTTTACTCTCAATTTCCCATTTTCTCTTGTTTAGGTTGATTCCTCAGCTGTGATCACTAAAAAAAGGCTCCAGGACTTAAATGTCTCTTCTATTTGCAGGTATTGGAGACGAGACGGGCCTCTACTAAAGCAGTGAGAAAGTTTTCTTTCTTGTGTCTAACTTTTTCGCTGCAGGTGACCCCCGAGGAGTTTATGAACTACTATGCAGGAGTGAGCGCTTCCATAGACACCGACGTGTATTTCATCGTCATGATGAGAACTGCCTGGAAGCTCTGAATGTATGACCTGGGGCACTAGGGTCTTGGGTACAATCACGTGGCTCCAAATGATTAAACATCAGCTGAAAAACAGGATCATCTTTGATTTGTGTTCAGTCCAATGTGCCTTCCATGTCAAAACGCATTGCATTTTCTATAGAGAAAAAGGCAGAAATAAAGAGACTAACTAGTTAACTTTGACTTTAAGTTAGCTCTAAAATAGAAATTCTCTAAAAAAAAAAATCTGTAAAGCTTCTACTACTATGACTGAAGCCTCCAGATGTCTAACACACATCAGGTTTCTTTCTTGGCCGCTGATAAAAGTTTGCATATTTTCATATGGATTCCGGTGTGGCCCTGTAAAATCAGCACTGGACTGCAAATCACCAGGTTGGCTCTTTAATCCCACCAGCTGCTTCTTGGGCAGTCTATACAGGGCTGCTATGGGTTGAAACTGACTCAAAGGCACTCAGCAACAACAACAACAACAACAACTAGTTTATCCAGGAGTCCTGGCATGGACTGCTAACCACAAGATCAGCTACTCCTTGGAAACCCTATACAAGGTTACTATGAGACAGAAACAACTCGATGACACTTAACAACAAAACCAGTTTAGCTATAGTTTATCTCTACCTCCTAGATGGTCCATTTCTGGGTGAGACAATCTATGTAATTTTATGACTGATTTATCTCAGTTTTTACAACTGAATCTGTTTCTTTTGCCTGATTTGAAATGGCATTGATTAGCCAACTCCCTTCTTCATCAACAGAGGGTTGTTTCCTTGAGGAGTTAGAGTTCTGAATGTTCAAAGTGTCCCTGTGGTTAGAACTTTGAAGCTGTGCTGTGCTCTCAGGTTTTATGTAGAACCTCTTGCCATGTGCTTGCACAGATCCTATTAGCAACCTTCATCTAGTGGAATGTTTCCTTTCCCCCTCTCTGCCTTCAGCCAACTGTATTAAGTCCCCACCAACAACAGGAGGTTGAATTGACATAGACTAAAAACACAGACATACTCCAAAGTAGATTTTCCATCCTGACAACCCTTAACCGAAAGTCACTTCTTGTCAGCACTTTGACTTCATTTTGCTGATGTGTGGGATCTTCCCTTGAAAGACTGGCAGAAGCAAAGGCAGCCCTAGCTTCTGGGAAATTGATGTTGAAACTGCAGCCTTCTCTTTGTGTTTGTGTCTGAGACCAGGGATAAAAGTTCTCTTGTGATGACAGATGCCATCAGTTGAAGAAGCTGGTGGGAAAGGGAGAATGGGATGACTGCCATCCCTTGCTACTCAAGGGTGCCATCTTTGTTCCTGGTGGCAGTCATCCCTTGGTTTAAGAAGATGGGTTGCAGGCAATAGTGTTCTTTTAGATCATATGGATTTAAGTGACTCTGGGTTCCAGATCTGAAGACACTTGCCATGTTTTTGATCACCGTACTTGTTTGCTTTTTATTTCACAGACTTGGAAGTTGAGTAGGATTATGTATTGAATTAAAAACTAAAGACACAGGTATTGCCAGATGAGAATTAACAGCAGTCACTAAAGAAGGCACCTTACTTTATTTCTCTTTGAGAAGTGAAATGCTCATTTACTGGGGTGACAGGCTGGAAAAAGGACCTCTTGTCCTTGAGGATGGGCACATTCCCGTATATTAGGAGGCTAACTCTTTTGAAATGTATGACACAGTTTGATGTTTCCATTGGCTTTTTAAAATCTAGGTTTTCATAGAGGTTACTAGACCAAAAGATGCCAAATGTTATGAGGAAATAAATATATAAGAGTAAAGCCAGAAGAAATGATGACGGCATATGTAGAAAAGATATCCTAATTTCTGCCACTTGTACTCTGTAGATCGTGGCTAAAGAAAGTCCTGTTTCCTGGTCATGGCAGGTTTCAAGCTTACTGTTCTAGATAGATCCATGCCTTTGGTTTTGGAAATGACATGTGGCCCTCTTTCACTGAGCCCGTAGACTTAGCATGAAATTCTGACTAAAGACTAGGTTGTAGCTGTCAGCTTTGTCTTCCCCAGTTGTACCTATCTTCCTATATAATGTAGGCACAGGGAATAGCGATCAGATTTCAGATAACCCATATGGCATGTTGTGTTTGGTCAAATTCAGTTCCCTCTCTGTTATCAGTTTGGGGTTTGGACCCCACAAGCAAAGACCCTACAAAGACCCTCTCACTCTCTGTAAACAAGATCTCCTACTAAATGGATGGTCAAGGATCCCTCCATTCTGATTCCAAGTGTTGGCTGTGATTTCTTACATAGTCAGGAAAACCTAAGATGCTAGAGGTGAATTGTAGAGGGAAGCTGAATTTTTCCAGCCAGAAGGTCACCTGATTTTCATTCATTTAAACCTTGATAGATTTCTTCACAGGCAGATGGCATTCCAAAGGACAATGGGCTTGTGTTTTTTGGTCTGGTAGTAAGCAAGGAATCTTGTGTGTTGTACCCTAATAGCAGCTTGTAAGGTAGAGCTGGGGACAGTTTACATTGGCTGCAAACTGACTTTAACCATACCATGGATTTGGGGTAAAAATTGATCCCATCACCTTTGTTTAATGAGTCATTGCTGGATGCCATTCACACTGTTCTTAGGATATGAGGATAGACAATGACCTATTCTAAATGTAAAACAAACACTGACCAACAGATGCTTCAGACCAAACCAACAGCCCCTATTTGCTGGTGAGAGAGGGAAGAGAGAAGGTGAAGAATAAGCCATCAGCTGAAACTCTACTCTCTGAGTCCTTTCTTAGACTCTGAAGCCAAGACAATTGGGACCCTTCAGATGGCAGTGTGTTGAGGAATTACTTAGTAAATTGACAAATGTAGACTTGTATCGACAATGCAAGTAAACACCTATTTATTCTTGAAGCAAATAATTGTCTCAGTCCTTTTGTTTTCTTTTGGCCCATGAGATTTGCCTCAATGAGCCTTAAGAGTAAAAGTTGATTCCACCCTCACTACCCTAGCTAAAGATGGAACTGTTCTGCTGATGTTTAATCAAGTGGGAAAATTAAATTAACCACATATATTCTTGGATAGTGTGTAGCATCCAAGAATTTCTCCTTCACAAAATTCCACTAACACCCTGTGAGTCATACCTTTCTTGATGTATGTATCTCTCTTTTGGGCATTCAGTCAAAAGTTTCACAGCTTCTAAGTTTCCAGATTGGTTGACAGCTTACTTTCCATGAAATTATAGGGTGTTCTTTTAAATTAAGAGCTTGGTGAATGTGCCCATGACTTACATTTTAGAAACATTTATGACTCAGAGGAAAAACAAAAGTGTCACAATCTGAGAGACTGTCCCGTAATGCCGTTGATTGCTTGCTATGTACTGGATCCATTTGAAAGCCATTGTTTCTAAACATGCTTTCCTCTAAATTGCTTATGTAAAAATTATATAACCTTGATGGGGGGAGCTAGTCCTTTTATTGTAATAATAAGTAAATGAGAAGAAACATGCCAACCTCTAAGTACATTTTCTCAAATGATTTGCTCTAAAACAGATGACGGGTGAAATCTGTTGAAAGAAACATAAACAAATGATTGATGGGCTTCTGAGAACATGGCTGTGTGAGAAGAATTCTTTTTGTTGTCTCAGTTGGTGTGGTGAGAGGTTGTGGTGAAACAGCTCTTCCTCTCTGAGAATAGCATGACCTTCTTGCTTCATTCTCACACCTGCTTCGCTAAAGCCAGTTTTTTTTTTCCCCCTCAGCAAAATATAGTGGAAGGTGCTCTTCAGGAGTGAAGCCCACTGAAAATAGTTAATGAGTTAGTTGCTGAGGTTTTGTGATTCACTTTGCAACTGCCACAAAGGTATATTATAGCAGGGAAGAAAGATCTCAAAATATGGTGGCCCTTTAGTCTTTTCTAGATTCTTCTCCCTATGTTTTATTGTTGAAGCTGTTAAGCGCCATTAAGTCAGATCTGACCCATAATGACCTTGTATAGGGTTTCTGAAGAGCAGCTGGTGAGTTTGAACCACCAATCTTGGAGTTTAAATTGACCTTGCAGTCCAGTATATTAGCCCACAGCACCACACCAGGACTCCTGTGTTTTATAGGAGCTTGTAAATGGAGTGTTGTAAAAATACCAGCATCCCTTGAACACTGTCCTGGTGTGGTGTCATAGGATTGGCACTGGACTGTGAGCCACTAGGTCGGCACTTTAAACCCACCAGAAACCTTATATAGGGTCACTATGAGTTAGAATGGACTCGACAGTACTTAACAACAACAAGGTATGTTTTATAGGCGTTTGTAAATGGAGTATTGTAAAAATATTAGCCCCCCTGAACACTGTAGAAGCGATGTTAGCTTCTCTTAAGTTCTTGGGCTTCTGGCTCCTACTCCTACTCCTAACGTTGGAACTATAACAAGCAATTCAAACTTGCAAAGGGTCACACCCAGCTTACCCCCTATAACTGTCATTAATCTCCAATTTCATTCTGCTCTAGATCCAGTAATAACTTTACAGGGACCCTTTAACTTTACTCAAGCACCTGAAATTGAAGCAAGAGATGAGTATGTTGTTGGTAATCCGTTTGCGAAAGACTTGAGTAACTTTTTCTTTACTGACCATAACACCAGACATTCAGAATCTGATACTGATTTGATTCTAGGAACAGTCTGACCTTAAACTTGAAAGGTTTGAGTGGCTGGTATCCTGGAAACTCTCAGGCTACATGTAGAACTGATGACAGTCAGTGTTCAGAGGGAAATTTACAACAGAATGGGGATCTGAAATTGAGAGAAAATGACAGCAGGGTCCGTGACTTCTTCTAAGTTTGTAGTGAGTGAGTCTCAGAGTGCTTCCTTGTTAATGGGAAAAAGCGTTACACAAACTTAGGGCATTATCGAAAGTCAGTCATTAACTTAGGCAACCCACACCATTCCTCTAGTGCCTAAGGAAACTGGGAAATACAGTCTCCTTCCATAACTTTCATACTTAGTCATGCCTAAAATCTCATTAACAACATCATTTGCAATCCACTTGCTTGAGACGGCTGCAAAATGTGTAAAGGAAATCACTGTTAACTCAAATAATTTAATTCACTGAAATTATCATTAATGATCTAATTGAGCTAACTTAGGGTTTGAATGAAAATTTACTTTTGCTTCATTAATACTGAAGAACAGGAGTCCTGGTGTGGTACTATGTGCTAACGTGCTGGACTCTCCTTGGAAACCCTGTGTTGTTGTTAAGTGCTGTCGAGTCAGTTCTGACCCATAGTGACCCTGTATAGGGTTTCTAAGGAGCAGCTGGTGAGCTTGAACCACCAACCTTGCGGTTCAAATAGACTTTGCAGTCCAGTGCATTAATACACAGTGCCACACCAGGACTCCAGAAACCCTATACAGAGTCGCTGTGGGTTGGAACTGACTC
Organism: Chrysochloris asiatica; assembly: GCF_000296735.1. Classification (NCBI taxonomy): domain Eukaryota; kingdom Metazoa; phylum Chordata; class Mammalia; order Afrosoricida; family Chrysochloridae; genus Chrysochloris; species Chrysochloris asiatica. The sequence goes on from NW_006408908.1 coordinate 1,349,177, forward strand.
AGTGGCGTTTAACAACATGTTAAAGAAAGGAATCCTGGTATGACACTGTAGGATAAGCACTAGACTGATCACAAGGTCAGTTTCAAACTTACTAGTTGCTTCTTGGAAGCCCTATACAAGGTCGCTATGGGTCAGAATTGAGTTGAGAGCACTTAACAATAATATACTAAAGAAAAAGAGAAGGGGCTTGTGAAGCCAGAAAGTAAAGTAAAGATGAAAAGGGAGCTGTACCTTCCTATGTTGTGGTTCAGTGCTGATTGTCGGTGCTGACTCATAGAATCCCGTACATGGTTTCCCAGGAGCAGTTAGTGGGTTTGAACTGCTGACCTTGTGCTTCTCAATTCAGTGCTGACCCCACAGCACTACACCAGAAATACTATTTGCATATAAATTCAATTTGGATGCTAATCATAAAACATTCCCATAGTAGCCTTAGGAAAACAAGTTCTAGACCTATTGTTAGTTGACAATCCTTTGTTTGCACATCTGTAGCTCTTTCTATTTTGTGGATAGTGAGCCTGTTCCTACGTGTAAAGTCAATCTTTTTTTCAAAGTAGTATTTTGTTGAGTTTTTGGTGGAAGTTTGTACAGCAAGTTAGTTTGTCCTTTGACAATTTTTGAGTAAATATTTTCTTTAGTTGCGCTCTGTTTGGATAAACACTGGACTGCTAAGTCCAAGCTTGGCAGTTCAAATCCACTAGCCATTCCTTGGACCCTGTACAGGGTCCATAAATGTCAGTATAGGCTCGAAGGCACTTAACATGACAACAGCCTTCCCTCTTCCTTTATCTTCTCATCTTTGCTTTTGAATTTTTTTTTTTTGCATATCTTTATTTGCATAACTGTAGTTCTAATTTTTCACTAGAGCACCAGTCTTACAGTTAATAGCCTTTATTTTGTGCCACTGGGCTATTTCTGCTAAAAGGTGGTTGGGTAAGATGTTCTAGGCTTAGTTCTAGGTTTAAAGAATGCTTCAGGGCAGTTGTTTCAGAGTATCCTGTCTTCTCTACTGTTCCAGTTTATCCAGTCTGGTTTTTAAAATAAGAGCTTGAGTTTTGATCCACATTTTCCTCCCATCCTATCTGGGACAATTTATTGTGACCCTGGTCAGAACAGTCAGTGGTAGTACCTGGGCCCCACCTAATTCTTCTGGCCTCAGGCTGGAACTTTATGTTGTTGTTGTTAGGTGCCATTGAGTTGGTACCAACTCAGAGCGACCTTATGCATAGCAGAATGAAACACTGCCTGATCCTGGGCCAACCTCACTACTGTTGCCGCGCTTGAGTCCATTGATGCTGCCATTTTTGCCAAGCCATCTCATTGGGGGTCTTCCTCTTTTTCTCTGAAGGCCCTTTATGTTTGTATTTACATGTTCTTGTAGCACTGTGGGCTAAGGTGTCACACTGCAAAGTCGTTTGAATTGCAAGGTTGGTGGTTCAAGCTCATCAGCTGCTCCTTGGAAACCCTATACAGGGTTACTATGGGTCGGAATCGACTCACCGGCACTTAACAGCAACCACATGGCACTTGCTTTAGAGCAGCAATCCTGGAACATTTGGCCTGAGAATCCTTTGTATTCTTTAAAAAACTAGCATCTCAAACAGCTTTTGCTTATGTGAGTAATATGTATTGATATTTACTATATTAGAAATTAACCTAGAGAATTCAATAATATTTATTTAAAAATAATTTCAATTAACTCACTATGTATGAGAATATATATTTTTGATGATAGCTATTTTTCACATTGGAAACCATTTAGAGAAAAGAGTGACATCATTTTACATTTTTGCTAATATCTTTAATGCATGTCTTACTAGACAGCGGGTCTGGTTCTACAGTCCATCTGTTGAGCTATCACATATCATGGGGCTTCTGAAAAACTCCACTACACTTTGAAATAATCAGTGAAAAAGGCAAGTGATGTGGTATTATGGAAATAGTTTTGGTCACTTACACCCCATGTAAAGGAGTGGTGTGGCGCTGTGGGTTAATGCAGCAGACTGCAAGGTCAGTTGTTCAAGCTCACCAGCTGCTCCTCAGAAACCCTATACAGGGTCACTATGGGTCAGAATCGACTCGATGGCACTTAACAACAACAGCAATGGATCTCTGGTAGTATGGTGGTTACAAGTTGGGCTGCTAACCTTCAGGTCAGCCATTGGAAATGACCAGTTATTCTGTGGGAGAAAGATGAGGCTTTCTGCTCTTGTAAAGATTTGCAGCCTTGGAAACCCTATATGGGGTTGCTAGGAGTCAGAACCAACTCTGTGGTCCATCACCCTCACCGCTACCACCACCACCATGGCACACCACAACCACCACCACCATAGGAGTTCTGTAGTGGTGCTGTATGTTAATACACTGGACTGCAAGTTCAGTTTGTACCACAAGGTCAGTGGTTCAAGTTTACCAGCTGCTCCTCGGAAATCCTATACAGGGTCGCTATGAGTTGGAAGCAACTCAATGGCACGTAACAACAACATAGGAGTCCTGGTGTGACACTGTGGACTAAGAACTTGAATTCTATCCGTAAGGGCAGCAGTTTAAACCCACCAGCCACTCCCTGGAAACCCTATACAGGGTCTTTATGAGTCAGAACTGACTCCACAGCACTTAACAACAACCGCAATCTAGGCATTTCTGGAGTCCTGGTGTGGCACTGTAGAATAAGCACAGAACTGCTAGCCACAGGGTCAGTGATTCCAACCCAACAACTGCTCCCTGGAAACCTTACACAGGGTCACTATGACTGAGAATTGATTTGATGGCACTTGACAACAACAACAACACTTATTTTTACTTTGGTTGTACTGGGCTTACCACATCAACATTGGGTGCCCTGCTTCCATTACAAATAATAATTACAACAAATTTCTACTATTTAAATTATTCTTTCCCTTCCTCTCTCCTCTTCCTGGTAACCATCAAAGAACATTTGTCTCTGTACATGTACTTACACTTGTCATCTTATAAAAAATATCGCACTGTATTTGTATTTATATGCTTGACTGATTTCACCTTGCATTGTGCCCTTGAGGTTCATCCGTATTTCTTTATGATTGCATGGCATTCTACTGGGTACATAAGCCCCCATTTATTTATCCATTTATCCATTGATGGGCACTTACTTCCTTTTATTTGCTATTGTGGATTAAGAAGCAATGAACATAGCATGCATATAACTATTTGAGTCATTATTTTTAGATTTCTAAGCTATGAGTCAGAATGGACTGGATGGCACTTAACAACAACAACAACAAGGGTGTATATGGAGTCCTGGTGTGGCTGAGTGGGATAAAACACTGGACCACAAGGTTGGTGGTTCAAACTCACTAGTCACTTCTTGGAATCCCTATACAGAATCGTTGAGTCGGAACTTACTCAACAGCACTTAACAGCAACAACAGGGTATATATAGGAGCCCTGGTAGCATAGTGGGTTATGCATTGGGCTGCTAACTATAATGCCAGCAGTTCGAGACCATCAGGTGCTCTGTGGAGGAAAGATGAGGTTTCCTGCTCCCATAAAGATTTATAGCCTTGGAAACCATAGACAATGTTGCTATGAGTCAGAACTACCTCCCCAGCACACAGCTATCACTACCAGGGTGTGTATAAGGAGCTGTGGTAGTGTAGTGGGTTATGCACTGGGCTGCTAACTGCAAGATCAGTAGCTAAAATCCACAAAAGAAAAATGAGGATTTCTGCTTTTGCAAAGATTTATGCCTCAGAAACACTATACAAGGTTGCTATGTATTTGGAACCAACTTGATGGCACTTAACAACAACAACAGGGTATGTATAGGATGTAGTGCATCCAGAGTAATCCTTAAAAAGCTGGGATTGTAAGCCTTCATCTCAAATACTTTGAACATGTCATCAGGAGGGACCAGTCCTTGGAAAAGGACATCATGCTTGTTAAAGTAGTAGTTGTTAAGTGTGTTGAGTTGGTTTTGACTCATAGCGACTCTGTATAGGGTTTCAAGGAGTGACTTGTGAGTTTGGACTGCTGACCTTGCAGCTATAACTGACCTTGTGGTCCAATGCTTATGCTACAGCAAAAAGAGAAAGACCTTGAAGGAGATGAATTGAGACACTGACTACCATGTGTTCAGATACAGTAACAATTGTGAGGATGGCATAGGATAGGGTAGTGTTTCGTTCTATTGTGCCTAGGTTTGCTGAGTCCTTCTGGATTTAGATGGAACTTAACAACAATGGCTAATGGCAGTGAATATATTTTCATATGTTTATTACCTGTGTAGATGTCCTTTTTGGTGAAGGTGTATCAATTCATCTCCTTCATGTTCTTTGCCTATTTTGTGATTAGGTTGTTTGTCTTTTTGCTGTTGAGTTGTCACAGTTTTCTATAGATTTTAGAGATTAGACTCTTAGGGTCTTCCTTTTTTTCCCTGACACCCCCTCCCCACTTTACCAAGCATAGTGTCCTTTTCCAGAGACTGGTCCCTCCTGATAATATGTCTGAAGTTTAAGAAATAAAGTTTTCTCATCCATGATTCCAAGGATGTGGATGTACTTCTTCCAACATAGATTTTTTGTTCTTCTGGTAGTCCATGGTACTTTTAATAATCTTCTCCAACACAAAAGCCTCAATTCTTCTACTGTCTTCCTTATTATTGTCCAGCTTTCAATTCATATGAGGCAATTGAAAACACCATGGCTTGGGTCAGGTGCACCTTAGCCCTCAAACTGTTTTCTTTGCTCTTGAACATTTTAAAGAGGTCTTGTGCAGCAATACATCATTTGATTTCTTGATTGCTGCTGACAACTTCAAAATATTTACCATTTATCATGATATTGCTTATTGATCCAGTTGTGAAGATTGTTGATTTCTTTACATTGAGGTTCAATCAATATTAAAGGTTGTGATCCTTGATCTTCATCAGTAAGTGTTTTAAGTTCTCTTCGCTTTCACCAAGCAAGGTTGTATCATCTGCATATTGCAGGTTGTTTATGAGTCTTTCTTCAATCCTGATGCCATGCTCTTCATGTAATCTAATCTTCAGATCATTTGCTCAGCATACAGATTGAATAAATATGGTGAAATAATACAATGCTGGCACACAGCTTTCCTGATTTTAAACCATTCAATAGACCATTGTTCTGTCTGAATGACTTTGTCTGTGTGTAGGTTCCTCATGACCACAATCAAGTGTTCTGGAATACCCCTTCTTTGCAATCCATACCTTGTCATGTTCCACACAGTTAAAAGTCTTTGTACAGTCAATAAAGCACAAGTGAATATTTTTATGGTATTAGTTTCTGGTATCAGCTTTCAGCATCTGTAGGTTCAGTATTTCTTGGAGATCTCTATGCATTTTGTCATCAATGTTACTCTGAATCTAGGAGCTTCTCAGTGAAGGGACCCCAGGTCCAAAGGACACATTCCACTCTTGGCTCTTCTTTCTTGGTGCTAGTATGTCCCTCCTTCTCTGCTCAAGACTCTCTCCTTTTATTTCTTGTAAAATAAAAGGTGTTGCATGCCACACCCTTGGGAATATCCTGTACATTAGATCAGGGTCATGGTGGGATTAATGCACTACTGCAAAGTCAGAACTGACTTGATGGCACTTAACAACAACAATACTACCCATGGAGTCCTGGTGTGGTGCTGTAGGATAATGCACTGGACCTCAAGCTTGGTTTGAGTTGCAAGGTCAATGGTTCAAACCCACCCGCTGCTCCTTGGAAACACTATACAGGGTTGCTTTGAATTGAATCAACTAGATGGTGCTTAACAACAACATCCTACCCTTGGAAGTCCTGGTGTTGCACCATAGGACAAACACTGGACTACAATGTTGGTTTGAACTGCAAGGTTGGTGGTTCAAACTCACCAGCCACTTCTTGGAAACTCTATACAGGGTCATTATGAGTTGGAACTGACTCAATAGCACTTAACAACAACAACACCATCCTACCCTTAATCTTCTTATTGTTTTTTCACATCAGATCATATCATGGGGGATTATCACAAAACCATAAAGAATCAAAGTCTCTGTTTGGAGGTGGGGTGGGGAAGCAGGGCAGACACAGTTCAATCCATGACAGTGGACATCTTTGTCTCATTCGCATTCTTAAAGGGAAAGTTTTCAACCTTTCTATGTTGTGTATAATGCTGGCTGTTGGTCTTGTATATATGCCTTTAGTTATGCTGAGAAATTTTCAATCTATTCTTGTTTCTCTGAGAGTTTTTATTGGAAAGAATGTTGAATTTTCTGCATCAATTGATATGAACATATACTTCTTTTCACTATTTTATTTGTGTGGTGGATTACATTGATTGATTTCTAATGTTGAGCCACCCTTGTGTTCCTTGTTTGAATCCTATTGATAATGGTGTTTGATTTCTTTGGTATGTGACTGAAGTCTGTTGGCTAGAATTTTGTTGAAAGGTTTTGCAACTATGTATATAAGGGATGGAGTCCTGGTGTGGTGCTATAGGATGAGTATTTGATGGCAATGTTGGTTTGAACTGCAAGGCTGGTGGTCCAAATACACCAGTTGATCCTCAGAAACCCTATATAGGATAGCTCTGAGTTGGAACTGACTCCATAACACTTAACAATAACAGCAAACATAAGGAATGTTGTTATTAAATGCCATAGGGTCAATTCTGATTTAGGATTTTCGAGGAGCAGCTGTTGGATTTGAATTGCTGACCTTATCGTTTGCAGTCCAGTACTGACCCTACAGCACCACACCAGGAGTTCGTATATTAATCTATAATTTTCTCTTTCTGTGATTCCTTTGCCTGGGTTAGGTATCAGGGTTATGCTGGCTTTATGAAAAACTTTGGAAATGTTCCTTCCTCTTTTATGTTTTTGAAGAGATTGAGTAGTATTGGTGTTAACCCTTCTCTGAATGTTTTATGGAATTCTCCAGTGTAGCCATCTGATCATAGGTTTTCTTGATGTTGTTTTGGCAATTTTTGATGACGTCTTCTGTCTCTTCTTTTGCATTATTGTTGTTAAGTGCTGTCCAGTCTGTGAGCTTGAACCACCTTACAGTTCAAACTGACTTTGCAGTCCAGTGCATTAACCCACACAGCACCATACCAGGGCTCCGTTTGGGATGTTGTTGGTATTAAGTGCTGTTGAGTCAGTTCTGAATCATAACCACCTTGTAAAGGGTTTCTGAAGAGCAGTTGGTGCATTTCAACCATGGACATTGTGGTTCAAACGGACCTTAGGGTCCAGTGCTTATCCTACAGTGCCATAGCAGGCCTCCTTACTTTTGATAGGTAGTGCATTTCTAGGAATCTGCCCATTTCATCTGGGTTTTCAAATATGCTGGAGTACAATTTTTCATAGTATTCAGTTATGATCTTATTTATCTATATTTAATTGGTTGTAATGTCACCAGTATCATTTGGCTATTTGAGCCTTTTTTTTTTTTTCCTTTTCTTTTCCTTTTGTCAGTGTACCCAATGATTTGTCTTTTTTATTGACCAGTTTATGATTTTGTTGATTCTTTCTATTATTTTTCTATTTAAAAAATATTTCTGCCTTGATCCTCAGTATTTTCTTTTTAACTGGTAGCTTTTGGCTTCTTTAGCTGTTTCTTTTCTATGTCTTCAAGTTGTGAGTTTAAGTTAACGATTTTGGCTCTTCTTTTTTAATGTCAGTATTATTGCTATAAATTTCCCTCTGATTACTGCTTTTGATGTGTCCCATAGATATTTATATGTTGTATTTTCATTTTTGGTTGATTTCTAGGAATTTTATTATTTCACTTTTGATTTCTTTTATGATTCAGTTGTTTTTAATAGTATTTTAGTTTCCATGTATGTTTTTAAAACATATTAAGCATCATGATCTGAAAATTATCAATTCTTTGTCTTAGTCTGGTCTCCATATGAGAAATTTCTTCTTCTTCATGTTTGGATTTTGATGAGTTTTTTTCTTGTAATTTTTTTTTTTTTTTGTGTGTGTGTGCTTTTAGACTCTGGCCATATTGAGTGTGTATGTGTGTGTTTTCTCTTTAAATTTTGTGTTCTGATTTCTGTGACAAAACCCTGGTGGTGCAGCAGGCAAGCATGCAAATGCTAACTGAAAGGTCAGGGCCTGTACCCACCAGCTGCTCCAGAGAAGAAAGATGGGCAGCTGACCACTGCAAAGATTTGCAATCAGAACTGACCGACCAACTGTGGGCTTGGTATCTTCTCTTGAGAAACACTAAAAAAGACTCTTGCTTTTAGTATTTTTCAATATTGATTCAGGAGTTCTGGATGCTTGATTGCTGGGACTCAATGTACATGCTTGGGAGGGGTGGGTAATTGGTCACAGATGCTGATGTAAATATTGTGGCTTGGTGTTTTTTGTGGTGAGAGTAGGGGGCTTTCTGTGTCTTTCCCTCATGGGCACCATGGCATAGACGCTTACACGGTATCTGGCTATTTCCCTCTGTGATGTTGATCAGTCTGAAATAGTCCCCTTGCCTGCTGCCTTTGCAGTTCCTCCTGATCCCAGTGTCTGTCTGTCTTGGGCCTCAGTGAGATTCAACAGCAGTCTTTCACAGCACCAGAGTTTCCCTTTGCTCCCTTCTAACCACATGCTCTGTGAATTCCCATAACCAGTTTCCTCACATTAACTCTCTTTTTGAGTTCCCTTTTTGGGGTGTTGCCCAACCTGTTCCAAAATGACTGTAATGAACAAGTGCTCCCAATGATAGTGGGTAGGTTCTGCCAGCTACTGTGGTACCCCCACTCCTCCTCTCTCCCAATTCTGCTGTCACTTCAACTCTTCAACACTTCAGCTGCTATTGGAGTTCTGAAATCTCAGTCCATACTTCTTTTTATTCATTATTCAGTGGATCAATTGTAGGAGGAGTAACTGCTGTTGTTGTTGTTAAGTACTGTTGAGTCGATTCCGACCTATAGTGACCCTGTATACGGTTTCCAAGGAGCAGCTGGTGAGCTTGAACTGCCAACCTTGCAGTTCAAATCAACTTTGTAGTCCAGTTCATTAACCCACAATGCCACACCAGGAGGAGTATATTGTTGTTGCTGTTAAGTGCCATCAAGTCGGTTCGAACCTATTGCGACCCTGTATAGGGTTTCCGAGTAGCAACTTATGAGCTTGAACCACTGACTTTGCAGTTCAAATGTCTTTGCAGTCTGGCACATTAACCCACAGTGCCACACCAGGAGCATCTATATTCACCTTGTCACCTTGCTCTGCCGTGTAAATTCTATCTTGATAACACTTTAAAACAGAACTAGAAACTTAGAAGCAATGTTTCTTTAAGTAGAATTTCCATAGTATAATACATTTTAAAAAAAGTTTTAGTTTAAAAAGCTATACATACTTTTCATAATAAGCTATATGTATATTGAATACGAGGATTTGCCATAATGTCAAGAGCTGGAATATCATTTCTACAGTCAGAAACTGAAAACTACAAAAGTATTTATTATTTCATTGATAATGTTCACTTTGTTATTTTGTCACATGGTTTCAGACTGCCAGTTGCAATTAACCTACTTCTGATTTATAGAATTCCTCTAATTTCAAGTTTGAAATATTAATAACTCTTATTATGAAATAATATACCTAGCTTTTGCATTTTCTCTTTTAAAGCATTTGAAAAAGATATTTCTTCTGGTATAGTACGTGTAATGAATCTTCAAATTTTTACTTCCTTGTCAATGCGTTTGAATTACTTGAAAATGTTATTTCTGTGGTTGTTGAGTTACAGATGACAAATTTTTAAAATTACAAATGACAAGATTCGATTCAATTGCATTCCCTTGTGGTTTTTAAAAGCACACAACTTTCTTACCCATAAAACCATATATATATATATTTGACAGTTAAGAATCAGTGTTTGAAAATTTGATGTTAATATTCTTTTCTCTGAAGGGTTGAAGACTACTCCTGGCTTGGAGGCCAGCAAGTTCCGAGAATGACCTGCATCTATCTGAGTGGAACTTCTAGGACAATGGGGAATAATACTATTACTCTGTGTGCTGGTATTGAGGAAATGGCGAGGCTAATGGGGAGGAGAGAGAGAACTAGAACCTCAGGACTGATTCCTGCTTTCTGTATCTTTGCTCTGAGCTACTTTGCCCATTATAGGACATACAAGTCCAACTATGAAATCCTAACACATATCCTGTCCAAACTGAGACATTGTGAAAGTTTGCTTTGTAGCATCTCCCATGTCCAGTGTACGTGCACCTTACCTTTAAATGTCAGACATCATGTTCTTTGGGGGTACTCAAGGATCCTGGACAGCTCCTCACTTTTTGATTCTATCCTTACCTATCAGTAATCAAAACGTGCTTGATTTAGTGTCCTTTTCCATAAAGAATTTTTCTCTGTTGATTTATGCTATAAATTTCTCTAAAGTATTCATAATAGCCACAAGTATGAGCATGTACAAAGTATACTGTGGAATAGCATTGTTCCATAAGGTTTCTGTGATGATGGAAATGTTTTCTATCTGTTTTGTGCAATATGGCAGCCCATAGCCACGTATGGGCTTTCAAAATGGGGTAATGCTACTGAGGAATTTACTTTTTAATAATTATATGTTGCTTTAGTCAGTTTAAAAGTAAATAGCTGGATGTGATTTATGATGACCATTTTGGATCTAGAATAAGCTTTAGAGATCTTATTTTAATCCAGAGAAATGATGGCCATGGGGGGTTATAGGCTCCGTGGCTGGTCAGTGAGCGGGGGGTGGGGGTGGGGTGTTGCGGATTTGGTAGCTCCTGCAAATGCCCCATCTCAGAGGGTCAATGCAAGCCAGGCTCTCCCTGACTAACCTGCTTGACTTCCAGTGCTAAATACAACTTGATAGATAATAGTTCACAGAGAATTTAGAATCCTCTGCTACAAGATGTTTTGACACGTTTCCCTTCTTTCTTCTCTTGCCTTATTTTTTGCCCCCAGGTTTCAAAAGAAGACTTTTTGAACTATTATGCTGGAGTTAGTGCCTCTATTGACACGGATGCTTATTTCATTTTAATGATGACAAAATCCTGGAGATTATGACTTTTGTCTCATAATTCTTTTGGGAGCCAGAGGTTCTCAGAGAATGAGATGATTTTGAAAGAAGTTTAATATTATTGATTTTGGTAAAGTGTAAACTAAAGTTTCTGAAATATCTGTATTTTAAAAAGCAATAGGTCTTCAGTAATCTTTCTTAATGGCCTGAAGCATGTTAATTTCCTGAGAGTATATTTTTTGATCAGGAAAAAAGAAAGGAAGAGCAGAAGTAAGACAGAAGGAACCAAGGAGGAACAGAAGAAAGAAGGGAGAAGGAAAGAAAAAAGGAAAGAGAAAAACCCAAACCACCCCAACGAAGTGAGATTGGAAATTGGTACCTAGGTGAAATACTACACTCCGTACCATAGGTGCTGCTCTTGTTGGTGTAAATGCAATGGATCCCTTGACAAGTTCACTTCAGAGTCTTAAGAGTCTGTGGCAGGACATGATCAGAAAAAAAAATAAGGAACATCCAACTATATAAAATTTCCTTAGTTTACTATTTTCATGTTACCTATCTAATTCTCTACAAATGAAATAAACATTTATTTTATTTTGCAATCTAATGATTATTGTTTTTGCTGGTTTTTTTTTTGCTATTCTTATTTTGAGGAGTTCTGGTAACGTAGTGGTTATGAGTAGGCCTGTTAATCTCAAGGTCAGTTGTTCGAAACTACCAGTGGTCCCATGGGAGAAAGATGAAGCTTTCTGCTCCCATCAAGATTTACAGCCTCTGAAACCCTATACAGGGACCACTATGAATCAGAACTGATCTCAAGGTACATAACCACCACCACCATGCTCATTTTAATCCAGACATTTAAACTTACACGTGTACATGAAGAGAGGACAGAGGAATGAACTGAGTTGGCTCAGACTGGATTTCCAAGGAGGGGCTCACTTAGCACTTCAAAGTGTTCAGACATATGAAAGAGCACAGGAAAAATGAATGACCTGGTTGAAACCTCAGAGGCTTCCTGGAGCTTCAGGGTAAATTTGAGAGGATGAACTTTGAACCTGCTTTAGACCTATTTAATAAGGCAGTCTGATGTCCGTTTTCTGACCAACTTCTTTTCCTCTAATAACTGCTTCTCAGGTACTAAGAACATGGCTGTAAGTCAATGATACACATACCATAAAGCCTTTCTCTTGAGACAGGGGTAGAAGTGAGAGTGGTAGAGGAGATGGGAAGGTAAGGTTGTGCTTCTTAAGCCTTGTTATTGCTGTTAAGGGCCATCAAGTCAGTTCCAAGTCATGGTGACCCTGTATAGGGTTTCTGAGGAGCATCTGGTGAATTTGAACCCACCCACCTTGTAGTTCAAACCGACCTTGAGGTCCAGTGCATTATCCCACAGCACACACTAATTGCTTGTGTATCTTGAGGAAATGCTCATTTTAATTCAGTAGATCTGGAGCAGGGACTGAGATTTTCCATTTCTAACAAGCTCCTGGTGATGTTGATGCTACTGGGCCTCAGATCACATTTTGAGTAGAAAAGGTAGAGACACAAGTTTGTGTTTTACCAGTGAGTTTGCTTATTATTTGCCCATCTTTGGTGGACCATCAGCTGATGTATGCGTTTTTGACTGCGGGGCCATAATCAATTTCTCTTTAAAGTCATGAAAGAATGAAACTTCAAAGTAAAAAAGAAAACGTATGAACTTCCAGCCATGTGTAGGAGAGAAAGAAATCTTCCAAGAGGCCTAACTTTTAGCCATCTAGCTACAAAGATCTGAATCTGTTAGCCCACTGAGAGTGAACCTATCTTTTAAAAGAGACCCATGTTGACAAACTCAAAGTAATTTATGCTAAAATTAGAAAGCTAACTCAGTAATCAACTACAAAGAACATAGTTCTCATGTGTCCTGAGACCTAAGAACCTAGTCTGGGTTTGCACATGGAAGAGAATGATAGTGTAGCTCTCTGTTCAGAGTTGTTGTAAATGGTTTACTGTCAGATACCACTGAGCAATGCAGAGGATACACACTTGGTGTGGTAGGATAATGTAGAACTATGTTCTAGCTACTGTACAAACAAAATCCTAAGTTTATAAAAACTCAAATGCAATATGTATTTGATTTTTTCCTCATTTAACAGTATCACATATCAGGTGTTCCTGGTCAGTGAACAATTTCGTCATTCCAGGCTTCTTCTAGAGTGTGGTTGGTTTTCTAGGGATTCATAGTCCGTGATGTAACTATGTGGCTGAAGAGGAAGAGGAGCCAGAGAAAGCATGTCAGTTTATGAAAAGCTTTGCCCTGGAAGTCATGTCTCACTTCTGCTCCTGTTCTATTTAATTAATTTAACTGTTCTATTTAATTAATTCCATGGTGAAGATCCCTAGGTGATGCAAATAATTTGGGCTCAACAAATAATCTAAAGATTTATAGTTTGAACTCCCCTAGTAGTAATTAAAGGAGCTCTGGGAGCATAGTGGTTACGAATCAGGCTGCGAACTGCAAGGTCAGTAGTTCGAAACAACCAGCTGTTCCGTGGGAGAAAGATGAGGCTTTCTGCTCCCGTAAAGATTGACAGCCTCGGAAACCCTGTACAGGGTCGTTATGAGTCAGAACCGACTCCTCGGCACATAACAAACTCAACCTTGAAAGAAAGACCTGGTAATCTGCTTTCATTAGATTACAGCTAAGAAACCCCTATGAAATAGCTCTAATCTGTAATACATGGGGTTGCTGTGACTTGAATTTGAATTGATAGTATTGAGTTTATTTTATTTTTTAAGTCAAATGGTGGCATTCAAATACAAGGGATGCTGGTAAGTTAGTCCATATCTGAACATTTTATTGCCATTGACAATCTATACAATGGAAGAAGACTACATGTTTCTACCACTTGGATACTAGTGGATGAAGTAGGTCCACATTGTCTCCTGTCTTCCATATTCTGATGGAAGCATGCTTAAGGTCTTCTTTGCCCACAGAGAGTGAGATATTTACTGAAGGATTATATAAACTGAGGTCTTACTATCCTTACTCATGTTAGCAACCAGAATTAATTCATGCAACCATTGCATAACAACTTTGCAGTCCATTGCTTATTTTATAGTGCTCCACCAGAATTCCTATGCAAGCATGTTGTTGTTGTAGCTAAGTGCCTTTGAGTTGGTTCTGACTCATAGAAACACTGTATAGGGTTTTTGAGGAGTGACTGGTGAATTTGAACCACTGACCTTGCAGTTCAAATTGACCTACAAATTAAAAATTAACATGACATGATTATTGGACTACTAAACACAAGGCCCTTGGTTCAAACCTACCAGCTGCTCCTCAAAAACTCTATACAGGGTCGCTAAGAGTCAGAACTTACTCAATGACACTTAACAACAACATCTAAAGAAGAAGAAGAAAACTATCTTTAGAAGAAGACTTACAAAGGGTCTATAAGAATAATTATTCAATTAGAGTTGAAGATGACTAGATATGGGGAAGATATTTCAGAGGAAAAAATGTAGACTCAAGGAGAGATAAAAATAAGTATGTTATTAAGATATTAGAACTAGCACATTAATTACCAAAAGATGTGGAAAGGAAGAGTTTATTCCTTTTGGTTGCAAGAGCCCATATGGTAGACATTTATTACTCAATTTTTCTTCAAAGTCAGCATACCCAAAATAAAATTCATCATTTCATTTTTTCTGCTCACCACTAACCCCACATCATCTTCTGCTTATATCATACATGCTTCTAGGCCTTCATATCTCAACATCATCCTTCCTCGTGGGGTTGCCATGAGTCAGAACTGACTCCATGGTAACTAGCAGTAACAACAAAGTGTGACCACATTTTTCTGGTTTATATCTTACTTTTTCTATTTGTTGTGGAAATTTTATTTTTCAGTGCAGTAATTGTCAATATTCTAAATTATATGTGGACAAATGTATCAAAGTTTGTTTTTAATGGCTCCTGATTTTTATTTCTACATCCCCAAAGTATAAAACAGTTCATCTATGTCTTCTCTCATTTTTGTTGTCTTTTTGTATAATTATGCATATCTTTTGTCATTGTGGGATTTACATTAGAATAAACAGTGGATAAACTTTCTTTTTTGGCTAGTGTACTGCTCTAATCCCATTTGTATAAAATAATCTGTATTTTCTTCACTCATTAGAAATGGCATCTTTTTCATACATGACATTTTTATAAATATATGCATCTGGACTCATAGATTCTTTGCTGTATTCCATTGATTATTCTGTCATTTTCTGCTGAATCAGATTTTAAAATTATTTGTCAAGTTAGTCTCTTCTCAACTTATTTCTTCTCCAGAATTGTACAGTCTATTCTTGTCCATCTATGTCTTCACATAACATTTAGAAGAATAGTATAAGGGGGCTTCAAAATATTAGTGGAAAAATTCTATTATCTTTTCATTCCATTTGTCAATTAACTTTTGAACTTTCTGAAGCCCCCTTCTATATGTATGGCAAAACATCTGGAAGACAATGCAACAATTGTTAAGTATGATCATATATAAGTACTCGTCTGTTACTCATTACATTATGCACATCTGTGTGTCTAGACTTTTGGTGAGAAACAAGTATTAATTTAGCCATAAATTCAGTGAAAATTTAAAGGAATAACATATGAAAATAATATAAGCAAAGTCCTTAATGAAGTCTCTCTCTGTGTTATTTAGTTGTTCCCCACCCCCCCCCACTTGTTTCTTTTGTGTTTCCCGGATAAACAATCATTTCACCTGTCAATAATGATCATTTGACTTTCTCCTGTCCAATATTTGGGCTTCTTACTTTGTCATCTTTTCTGATTACATGTCCTAGTATTTGTACAACAATATCAAATGTGTGCTAATGGAATTTCTCGTATCTTATCCCTAAGTTTAACAGGTAACTGTGTCTTATGTGTTCTGTGATTTATTGTTTCTATTTTTACTTTATTCAAAATGAAGAGAAACAGCTGTAAACATCCATTGAAAATTGGAACATGGATTGTATGAAGTATGAATCAGGGAAAATTGGAAGTTGTCAAAAATGAAATGGAACACATAAATATTGGTATCTTCGGCATTAGTGAGCTGAAATGGACTGGTATTAGCCATTTTGAATCTGATGACCACATGGTTTACTATGCTGGAAATGACAAATTGAAGAGGAATGGTGTTGCATTCATT
>NW_006408908.1:1382835-1408540 GCF_000296735.1 Chrysochloris asiatica
CTGCAATCATTATGGTTTTTTTTTTGTGTGTGTGGTGCTGCTGGTTTCTTTGTTCTGAATGTCTTCTTGTGCTGAGTTCATGGTTTTTGTGTTCTTTTGTGTCTGTTTCGTCATAGTTTTAATGTTCTTGGATTTTCATTTTCTTGGTATGTTGTGAAGTATTAATTTTCTTTGAGGTTACTTTATATTCTGTTAACTTTTCCCTCCATTTAAGACAGTCGATTTTATCCTGTAATCTACCTGACCTTCTAAACATCTGAATCTCTGTTCCTATGTGTTTACCTTCTTTCATATTGTAATTGTTTTGATCACAGACTGACTTCCCAGATCCTTTGAATTTGTTCTTATCGTTTTCTTCTCTTCTCCACAATTCCATTTGTCGACTGAGTTCTGGGTGGTGCTGCCATGTATGTCAATTTCTGGTTGTTGTCTGTTCCTGTTGGTTCTCAGTCCATAGAACTCCATTTAGGATGTTTTAAAGAGCAGGGTTTGTTTTTGCAAAATCCCTTAGTTTCTGTTTATCCTGGAATGTTTTGATTACACCATAGTATTTGGTTGACAGCTTTGCTGGGTAGAGGATTCTTGGTTGGCAGTTTTTTCCTTTCAGGGTTGTCTTCTTGCCTGCTTGGTTTCTGCTGAAATATGCAAGCTTAATGTTACTTGCTTGCCTTTGTATGTAGAAATTTTCTTCTCCCTAGTTGCTTTCAGGATTCTGTCTTTATCTTTGACTTTGTAGACCTTGAGTATTATATGTCTTGGTGATTTTCTTTTAGGGTTTATCCTTCCTGTGGTTCACTGAGCTTCCTGAATGCTTGTCTTTTCTCTTTTCAAGATGTTAGGGAAATTTTCTTCCAGCAGCTCTTCACCTATGTCCTCTGTGGACTTGTGTTACTCTTCCTGTTCTGGAATGCTGATAATTCTTAAGTTGTCCAACATGAATCTCAGACCTTCTTCAGATTTTTTTAATCCTTTTTTCTGCTTGCTCTTCTATCTTAGTAGTATTGAGAGATTTGTCTTCCAGCTCACTATTTCTTGCTTCCATCCGTTCAATTTCACTCCTTTGCCCTTTCAGTGTATTGTCCATTTCTGATATTCTATTATTAATCGTTTGGACCTCTTTCCATAGGTTTTTAATTGTTTCCACTGCTGTATCTATCTTATTTGATTGTTCTTGTAGTGCATTCCTGACTTCTTCCTTATTTTTCTCAACTCCTCTGTGAAGTGTTATTATTAATTTCAAGATCATTTTTCTGAATTCCTTCTCAGGCATTTCCAAATCCTGCACTCCTTCAAATATTCAATCTAGGCCTACCTCCAGATTATTTGCTTCAGTCACTTTACCTTGTTTCTGGACATGTCCAGAGATGGCCATCTGTTTCTTTGTCGTATTCTGTAGTTAGCTGTAACCTTAATACTTAGATGAATGTATGATGATATTTTGTTATGCTTTATGATTGCCTCCAGGTAGATGTGATCAGGATATGGGCTTCCCTTTTCACTCTTCTTATTACTAACTCAGATTAACTGTCACAGATGTTGGCTGCCTATCTGGTGTATTGGTTCTTGCCTGGATGAAGGAATTTTATAGGGTGTGATTGTAGCTTGAATGTATAACTGCAATTGCTGTCTCTTCTTGGGTAATGTAGGGAGAGAAAGAGCCCCTTAGAGGTAAAGAGGTGACCAAAACCCTAAACAGCAATAGCAAAAAAGACAGATTGAATACTGTAGTGTGTAGTTGCAGAAAAGAGAGAAAAGGAAAAAAAAATTCTGTAGCAAAATATGAGTATGACTTTATTGTCTCTCTCTTGGCTTCTCATCTTCAAGGCTACCTGAGAAATTTCAAGATACCACTGTTGGTTGTTATGACATGACTTAAGATTTAATTTTCAGCCTGTTTCCTTTTTAGTCTGTGTCTCTTCCACTCCACAACCTCCATTCAGGACTTTTTCCTAGTGATAAACAGTTCAGTGCCAGCTGTGGCTGTTTTGAGCTACTGTTTGGTTTTAAGCCAGGCCTTTCCCTTTAAATTCTGAGCAGATCTGTGTGCATGCATAATGAAACCCTCTGTTGGTGGGATTGGGGAGTGTCCACTCACTCAGGCACCCCCTCAAGTCACCAGAATGGAGGTGCACAGACAGAGAGAGATCAATGAAGAGATACAAAAGAAAAAAAAAATAATGTCCACACCTTTATCTCCAAGGATCCATCAGACATCAGTCCATGGTAGCTCTGATCCTTTCCATATTTCGTCTCACCCAAGATAGGTGCTCTGAGAGCCGCTGAGCCCCGTGGAGCCCCGAAAGCACTAGGTTTCTTGATTCCACTACAAATTCTACTGGCTGTAAGCCTTCTGAGTTCCTTAGTATTCCTTTATATGTGGTTCAGAGTTTTGGGACCATCCCCTAAACCTGCTTTGTCTGGTATTCTGTTATTGCTGACGGACATCCTCACTGCACTTCTCCCTGCCTGATCTGCCATCAAGTTCCGCCTCCTCACATTTGGTTTTGACCAATGCCTTGAGAATTATTACATGTTCCTTGTACTAACTTTTATGCTTTGCCCCTCCTTTGAAAAGTTATTAAGCTGTAAGCTACTATACAAATGCCACAAAGCCTTCAGATTCAGAAGTGAGGTCAGACTTCAATGTGGACCTAAAATAGACTAAACCAATGAACAAATGTGAAATACAGATATTCATTAGAGAAATGAAGTTTGGAAAATTCTCTCTGCATTTCACTTCACCCCACCCTGTAGTTTCCCCAGTTCTGTGGTTATGGTGGCTAGGCATGCAGCTGGGGCAGTAACTGTGGATGTAAAAAGCAACTGATTCTTTACATGTAACTGCCCAGATGTGCCACACTTTCAGGGATATGTGCCTGCCTTGGCCCAAGCAGCCAGCTTGGTAATCTTTTATGTTGAATGCTAAGGATGAAATCCTATTTGGATTTCTAGCCTCCTAAAGAGGAGTATTGGTGTGGTGCCACAGGATAAGCACTGGACCTCAAGGTCGGTTTGAACTGCAAGGTTGATGGTTCAAACTCACCAGCCCCTCCTCAGAAACCCTAGATAGGTTTGTTATGAGTCAGAACCAACTGGATGGCACTTAACAACAATAACAACAATGAGGAAACAAGTTGCCTATTCAGCATCATGCTCAGCACAAGAGATATGTTGGTGTTGTTAGGTGCCATCAAGTTGGTACCAACTCATAGCAACCTTATGCACAACAGAGTGAAACACTACCCAGTCCTGGACCAACCTAACAATTGTTGCAACATTTGAGCCCATTGATGCTGCCACTTGGCCAATCCATCTCGCTGGGAGTCTTACTCTTTTTCTCTGACCATCCACCTTGCCAACATGATATTCTTCCCTAGTGACTGGTCTCTCCTGAAAAGATGTCCTAAATTTGATAGACAAAGTTTTGCCATCCTGGCCTCCAAGGAGCACTCCGGCTGCACTTCTTCCAAAACAGATCTATTTGTTCTTTTGGTACCTTCAATATTCTCCTCCAACACCATAACTCAAATGCATCAATTCTTCTATGGTCTTCCTTATTCATAAATCCCAGTAAATCATAATCCAGTATTGTGAGGGCTTGGAGGTCCAGTCAAATAAGGAATTTAAAATTCGGTGTGGTGAATTTTAAATTTAGGATGAACATAGGTGTTATTAGAGCACACAGGTAAGATACATCCTGGCTTGTGGACATCAAAGATGCCTTCATGAAAGAGGTAGTGTCTGAAACAAGTCTTGAGGGGCTAGTGTGAATTACTCAGGCAATGGGAGCAGGTCCACTAACTAAGAGGGACCTGCATCTATGAGTGGGAATTGGAAGAGATGAAGAAGAGGCAGGCAGGAGCTGAACAATTGTTCCCTAAAGATGTCTACATATGAAACCCTGGAAGGTATAAATGTGCTAATTTACATGGCAAGAGAGATTTTGCAATGAGGAGATTATCCTGGATTCTCAAATCAGACTCAGTGTCATCTCAAGGGTACAGATAAGAAGGAGGCACGGGGTTCAGGGTGAGGGAAGGCATTCTATTGACAAAATCAACGCTGGAGTGAAACAGTTTGAAGATGGAAGAAGGATCCCCAAGCCAGAGAATACAATGTGCCACTGGCATTTACAAAAGGCAGGGACATGAATTCTCCTATGGAGCTTTGGGGAAGAAACAGCTTGGCAACACCTGGATTTCAGTTCTAGAAGACTCATTTCAAACTTTTGACTTCATAACTGTAAGATAATAAAAACAGATTATTTTAAGCCACAAAGTTTGTGGGAATTTGTTACATCAGCAGTAGTAAGCAAAAGCACTAGATCACCAGAAACTTTTTATCCTAACCCGGGAAACCACTGAAGGGTTTTAGCTCATGAAAAGGGTTTTTAGAGAAAAGTAACTTGGTCAGATTTCCAGTCTAGAATGACGTCTCCAGTAAGTGTGTGGAGCATGAGTCACAGGTGAGCCAGACAACAGCAGGGACAATGGGCCCTTGTGACCTCTGCTCATTTGGGTGGATGCAGCAATCAGGTCCAAGGTGATCCTGAGACTAAAGTCAGTCTTTGTGACAATCTTCCCTCTCTCCTTGTCATCTACTAGGATGACACCCATTTTGTTTCAAGAATAAAATAATCCATGTTCCTGCCTTCATGGAATTCCTTCTTACAAATTGAGAGAACATAACAAGTAACAAATAAGATGATTAGTGTCTTGACAGGGTTTTGAAGGAAAACAGTTAGAAAACGTGGAAGAGAATAATGGGAGTGGTCTTAATTTTGAAAGCATGATCATTTCGTTGAGGAGGTAATATAAAAGCTCAGATATGAAGACTAAGTAAGAGTCATTGATAGATCAATGCAAAGGTCTTGTGGTTGGGAAAAACCTTGCAATACTTGAGAAATGTTGTTAAGAACTGTTGAATAAGTTCTATCTCATAATGACCCTGTATAGGGTTTCCAATGAGCAGCTGGTGGATTTGAACCATAGACCTTGGGGTTACCAGTCAAATGCTTATCCTACAGCAACACACTGGGAGTCCATTTCAGGAACAACAGGCAATTTTTATGTATGACGAAGTCTGAGAACCATTACTTTAACCATTATTCCCATTTGGTAGTAGAGTGAAGCTGTAAAATTGATGACCAGCTAAGGTTTTTTGCTGACACAATATATGCACCACGTGTTCTTTGGGTTTGTTATCCTTGCTTGTGGAAATTCAGCATTTGAGTTAAGAAGTGCAGTCCAGAAACCTTCAACAATCTTGGTGGCTGCTGTTGAACCTGCAGGCAGGTGGTAGGTGGAAACACCTAGACTTTATTCCAGTGGTTCTAAAGCTACACATTACAATTCCCTGGATACCCAGATCCATCCCAGATCAATGAAATCAGACATTTTAGGGGTGAGGCCTAGGGACTCAAGAGAAAAAAAAGATAGAATCTGGAAGATGGGTAGAGAGAAGCAAGGTGGCTAAAAATGCAGACCGTGGAGGACCCTATTGAATGACTCACCAAATATACACAGAGTATTTCATGCTTGCTACACAGAAAGCATGGATGGGCAGTCAGTGTTAGGCAGAGAAGCAATTATAATAATGACCCTGTAAAGGTTTTCCAAGGAGAGGCTGGTGGGTTTGAACTGCCGATCTTGTAGTTAGCAATCCAGTGCTTATCCTACAGCATTACACCACGACTCCAAGGACATGATAGTGAGAATTAAACCAAAAGGAATTCCCTTTCTCCATGCCTTTTTTTTCTAATCTTGGGGGAGAGGAGAAGAAGAGGGGAAGGAGTGAAAAAGCAGAAGCCACTGTTTTTGTTTCCCTCTGAGTTTCTTGTGCAGACTGTGATGAGGATATGTGTGGTTTAATTCGGATATGAGATTGCATTTTAAAGCAAGTTTGAATTAAATTTTTCTCACTGGAGATGATGAGAAGCTTTGACATCTGCTTTAATTGTTGCTTAGGGAAGGAAGACTATATAGAGCACTCTTGAGAAGAGTAATTGGAGAAAAGTTAAAACTGTTTCAGGTTTACATTCCACTGAGTCAAGATTTCTCAATAAGCTCTGATACAAGTCTGATTGAAATCTTGGCAAGTCCTCCATCACCTGAAGATTAAATCAAAACTTCTTAGCCGTTGACTCCGGCCAACTGGGCCAAACCTCCATATAATCTTCTAACTAGGGATATGAAGTAGACACTCCCATTGGCAGCATGTGCAGAATTACCTGCTACATGAAACTACACTATCCATTGTCTTAGTGAAATACTTAGGCTCCCATGTTAAAACCTGGCTGCTAGCAAGATGTTCTCTAGTATACTCTTACACTTCTGCCCCCCATCAGGTGAGATGGGAACTCAGCCCTAGTCAGCCCTGTGTAGGCTAATCATACTTATAATGATTTCATTCTGTAAGCTGGGGAGATGCGAGTCTGCAAAGAAAGAGTGTTATGTATCAATGGAAATGACCTTCAGTGGTTTGAAAAGAATTGATAAAGGCATGCTGATGAGGGATATTGAAATTGGGGTGGAAAAATGACTAAGAGATGAGGGCAAAAGCTTTAAAAAGCTGAATGTCTACACTTAGCTTGCTTTTGCAACTGTTTCAAGTTGCATTTCAGAGAAAGACATTTGATGGTGCATCTGGTGTGTGCTACCTAAGAAAGACAGTGTAGAACTGGAATCAGTGACCCCTTATCCAAAAAGAAGATCTTGGTTTCACAGCTAGAGTGGAAATATTGTTATTTGCTTTAAATTAAAATAAAATGTTTAAGGTAGATCTAATTATTAGTTTTTAATAAAGCCTCCTTTTATCTGACTTTTTGGAATAACTACCAAGTAACTACTGTTCCCAACTGATGCATATAAAAAGACAGCGGCTACTGTCTTTGTAAGTTTCCAATGTTTCTTGCTCTCTCATGCCTTCATGACTTGGAACATACTGTTTCCTCCGTTTGAAATGCCCTCCTCAAACTCCACAATTCCTTTCCAGACACACTCTGTCCTGTCCTGTGATACCATTCCAAGTGAGATTGCTTTCCCTTACCTGCTTCTTTGTTTTTATTTTCCTACGTGTCCTGCATCAGTTTCTGTCATTCATTTTTCCCATCCAGGGTCTGAACACCCCACTCTTTCAGTAATAGCCTGCCTTTTACTGTACAGGAAGAAATCTTCAGCTATCCCCTTCTATGCTCTCTATTGCTAGAGACCAAGCTTCATCTTGTTGTTAAATACTGTCAAGTCAGTTTTGACTCATGGCAACCCTCTATAGGGTTTCCAAGGAGTGGCTGGTGAGTTTGAACTACTGACCTGGTAGTTCTCACCACCTTGTGGTCAAGTGCTTTTCCTATGGCACCACACCAAGCTTAGGAACCACCAATCTTAAGCACTGGCCTTGGCTTTGAACCAGCAACCTGTGATGTGAAAGAGCTGGATGCTGCTGGGTCTGGGGATGACGCTGGGCTAGCTGTCTTCAGTTTCTGATGGTTAGTGGCAGTATTCCAACATGACTCTGTGGCCTCCAAGACTGATTCTTTGACCCTCCCAGGTATTCTGTGAACCCTTTAGTAGTCTTTATTAAGTTCTTTTACTGCTCAAATGAATGCATTTCTATTGTTAAAGCTAAGAATCCTGACTGATACTCTGCTTTAAAGCAATAGTATCCTATGGAAACAACGTCTACTTGTCTTCGTCCTCCATCTGATTGTGAGCTGGGAAGATGGTGTGTCATATCTGTAGGCTCAGTGCCTACCACAATGCAGAGAAACCCACAGTAGATCGTCACTCAGTCATTGATAACTAGGGAATGGCTTGATCTATGAACAAAGTTCTTCTGAGAATCCAAACCTATAAAATGATAATGCTTGTCAACAGAACATTTCCAGCGGTTGCCAGGAGTTGTGGTTCACTCTGGGTATCATTATACGTACGTGTAGTTCTCACAGAGGAAAAGAATAGTCACGAAGAGTTTCTATGTCATTTAATTAAACATGAGATGGTAACACACGTTGGATACTTACATATTTAGCAGCTTTGCAAAATGTTTGTAATGCATGTGGAAAGAAAGAACACAGTTCAATCAGAGACTTTCATTGTAGTGAATGATAGTTTTAAGAAAAACCCTGCAAAACCTCACTGAATTGGCAGAAATGCCACCTGATCTGCATCATTTCCAGCAGCCCTACCATACATTCTCACCATCTTCTTGGCCAGGTTCCAGTCTTTAAGCCCTTCCAAAACAGCGAAGAAAACACAAATATGCATGTCTGAAATAAGTCCATACTTGACTTTTCTGCTGTAGGTTCCCCAAGAAACCAGATTGAAGGGTGAGGCAAAGTCTGGTGTGGAAAACCCATCAGAGTAAGTTTGAATCTTTTTGATCCTAGCATGGTTGTATCACTGACCAAACTATTTGTCCATTTCCTAGTTTTCATTTTATGTTATCAAGAACAGGCTTTTTCCATTTCTGATTTATATGTTGTCTCTGACTAGGCGTTTGTCTTAATGAATTCCAAAGGGGGATTGGGCAGACCCAATTAGTAATCTTCCATTGTACATTGTCCCTGGGTAGATAATCAAGCAATAGGAGCAATTACTATTATAAGAATGTTTACGTACCATTATCAGATTATGTATGCATTATTATAAGAACACATGACTTTTAAATGTCTCCAATAACACACATACATACATAAACACACACACACACACACACACACACACACAAATTCAAATGAGAACCTAAGTTTAAAAATCACAGAAATATAGGATTTTAGAGCTGGAGGGAGTTGGATGTTTCACTGAACTTGTCTCCTCATTTCTTCAAGAGATGATCTACTGATGTGAGGGATATACATTTATGGTTCCCAGTCCTGACTCACCAGGTGAGACTGAGTAATTTACCTGCCTTCTCTAGGTCCCAATTTTCCTACAAGTCAAAATAATAACAGACATTTAATTGGATTTATGTGAAGATCAAATAAACTAATAGAGGTCCAGCTTGGTCATACGTTTTACGTGACCATCTCTTGCAGACTTGGCTCCTAGAGTTACAGAATATGAAGAACCCTTGCCACTGGATCTGTTTCTCCTCCATGCAGATGTCTGGCTGTCCTCCCACAGAGTACTGTGAACATATCTCTATTATGGAATTCCACAGAAGTAGAATCATTTGTGTACATACTTGTCCTTTTTTTCAGATTTTGTACTTATGCTGACAGGATCCCAATCTGATATGCATTTAGCCTAACACAATGGTTGGCACATAGTTGTTACTTTAAGTGCCACCAAAGTCAAGTGAGTTCTGACTCATAGATACCTTGTATAAGGTTTTCCAAATAATGGCTGGTGGGTTTGAACTGTCAACCTTGTGGTTTGTAGTCAAGTGCTTAGGCTTTCTATAAATGCTTATCAGAGAAATAAGGTTTTTTGAAAGTACTTTGAAAATCACAAAAGCACCAAGCAAATCTGGGATATAATACGGTATCCTGGTGTGGTGTTATAGGATAAAGCACTGGACCGCAAGGTCAGCTTTTGGATTTCAAAGTTGGCAGCGAAAATCTACCAGCTGCTCCTCAGAAATCCTATGCAGGGTCACTATGAATCAGAACCGACTCAAAAAAGGCACTTAACAACTTAACAACAACAACAACAATGACAAATTCATTTCCATTACTTTGGTAAACACAATACTCAATCAAAGAATTTGTTAGGTGTCACTGAGTTGATTGTGACCATAGTAACCCCAAGGGACAGAGGGCTCACAGTTCTCTAGGCAGGTGTGGCACTGTAAGGTCCACACTGGACCAAGAACCACAGGGTCAGCAGTTTAAACCCACCAGCTGCTCCTTGGAAACCCTATACAGGGTTGTTATGCATCAGAACCAAATCCATGACACTTAACAAAATCAACAATAACAATTTTTATGAGAGCAGAGAGTCACTGGGTGGGTTCAAACCTCCAGCCTTTCAGTTAGCAGCTGAGCACTAAAGCATTGTGCTACCAGAGCTCATCAAAGAATCAGATGGTTTAATGATAACCAGGCTTCTAAGTCAACAGGCAAGCCCCATCAAACCATGATTTAAGACTCCCTTCACAGACACCACAAAACCAAACCAAACAAATGAAAAATTATTATCCCCAAACACTAA
Organism: Chrysochloris asiatica; assembly: GCF_000296735.1. Taxonomy (NCBI): domain Eukaryota; kingdom Metazoa; phylum Chordata; class Mammalia; order Afrosoricida; family Chrysochloridae; genus Chrysochloris; species Chrysochloris asiatica. The sequence goes on from NW_006408908.1 coordinate 1,392,987, forward strand.
CAAAGAACAAAGAAAAAATTAAAAAAACTAAGCAGCAATAGTGCCCAATAAAACTTTTGAACTACATATATGTTTTCTTACTACCTCTGCCACATTGGGTCTCTGTAGTTCTGGGTACAACCAGAGCCGGGAGACCCTTGTGGGAGGGGGGTTAGCTATGCTCCCCTGATCGGAGATTATTCAGCTGTCTTGACATTGTTGGATATAAAAAGTAACAAAACCCAAAACCAAACAAACAAAATAGCATTTGCCCTTGTGTGTGAGAGAGTAGAACTGTGCCTCATAGGGTTTTCAGTGGCTGCATTTTCTGAATTAGATCATTAACACTTCTTTTGAGATGCCTCTGGGTAGACTCGAACCACTAATCTTTCAATTGGCAGTTGAGCTTGTTAGCTGTTTGCAACCATAGGGATTGCTTGATTGAAAATAGTCATTAGGAATTCATCCAGATCAAGAAAGGCAAGAGGACAAATGTCAAATGTTAATAACATGCCTCTTTTCTATGTCTTCAACAATACAGTCACGGTTTGCTCACTCACTGCATGCTTCGCAGTCCTCCCTGAAGTTTGTGGACTGTCCAAGACTGTAGATTTCAACCATTTGTGGATGAATCTGGACTGGGACATTCAATGCACACAAAGCAAGGGTCATTCCCTGCTCATTGCTCTTGTAGACCTGAGTCCTGGGTCAGCAACGGGTTCTTTTGAGGTCAATGGGTGTAGACTCGGGGGTTGGCAGCAAGAGGATTAAGGGCTTGATGAAGAATGATACCAATTCTGGGCTTCTACTTTATTCCCCCTTGAGCACTCTTTCTGAAAAACAAAATGTAATGGGGCTTTGTGGCTTTTCCTGGCGTCTCCACCTTCTGTAGACGTGCTAGCCACAGAACTTCACACACCACAAAAACATTTCTTTCTACTTTTTTCTCTTTGTCGTATTTGTTTAGGTGACCATACATCCCCATTTGTCTAGAACAGTTCTGGTTCATGCTTGTTGGCTTGGAATGATTATTTATAGCTTCCCCTTTCACTTTAAAAGTCACATGATTTGGACAATTAACTGTGGTTGTTGTTGGTAAGTACCTTCAAGTCAGCTCCAACTCAGAGTGACCCTGAATTGAGTTTTCAAGTAGCAACTGGTGGGTTTGAACGACTGACCTTGTGGTTCACAGTCCAGCACTGATTCTACAGTGCTACACTAACTACTGTCATCTTATTATGAGTGGGAGTTGGCAACCAAGAACGGGACAGTCCCTAGTTAAGTGGCAGATGCATGACTCAGAGGAGATTGCAGTCAGACACTGGGACATCAAATCTTGACTTAATGAAGTCACTTCATTCCTTTGAGCCTCATTTCCTCAGTCATGAGAAAGAAAAGACTTGCACCCACCTGCTAGCATTGTTGTGAAGCCGATGAGAGATAGATGAGTAGAGGACATTGAATAGCATTGGGTGTTCAGTAAGCCCTACTGGTGGTAACTGTCATTCGTATTTTCCCTTCCATCTTTCTTCCTTTTCTCCCTCTCTATTTGCCTCTCCATTCTTTCCTCTGCCCTTTCTCACTCCCTTTTTTTAATATTCTTAAATAACCTTTGGGTGGTCTGAAACTTTGTGACCAACTCAACATAGGTAGAGGCAGGAAGCTCTTGTCTCATGCAGATGTCCCTGAACCAGGGAGTGGCCAAACAATGTTTCAGAATCCTTCAGAGCTCACGGGTGGGGTGGGATAATGCTGTCTTCTTTGTGCTGTTGAGGAGAGCAGGGGGTCAGTTATCTTTGTCAGTTACAATGGTTCCAGTCCTGGATTTCTTACAATTCACTGATTTCGGTAGAAGCTAGACATGGTGACATATGCTTCTTCTTGGCTTGATCCCAGGGAGTTGAGGATGGTCTGTCCCTGGGGAGCTGGGTTCAAATGAAGATGAAACAAAGGAGGGGGTACACCATTTGGAGTTCCAGAGCTAAGCAGGAGACCCTGGTACACATGGGGTCCCTTTTTGCCACAGTTGGGGAATCTGGAGGAAGGGAACTCAGGGATGTTACAAGTGCTGACATTCTCAGGCAGGCATCTGTGGGGTAAATCTGCCATGAAAGTTTCTGGGGAAGTGTCTGCATGATCAGAGGGCCAGTTGAGACCTTGCACACCTCCTGCAAGCTTCTGCTTCTCAGACTCATCAAGTGGTGGAGGAAATGAATCCTGCAGAAAGCCTTCTGCTGCATCTCTGGCTTGAATGCCATCCACCTTATGAATCTGACAGTCTAGGAAGCTTTCAGGATTGAAACTCACATTTAAATTCTGCATGGAAAAAAGAGACAGGGCATGAAGATTACACCAGAGAAACAGATTTTCAGATATTCATTTTAGAGAGAAGTCTAAAGAACTTTCTGGGAACATGGTAGGGCATGTTGTGACATAGCAGGATCTGAAGAGACCACTGGCTCCCATTCCTGGGGAGTCTGGGAAGTTGTGAGACTTGGGTCCCATTTTAGTGCCCTACCTCTTGGGAGCTGCAGCTGGGATCTTGCAAGGGACTCTACTTACAAGATCCAAAAAGGATCACAAGTTGATGTCAACTATTTCTTATCCTGGAATGTCTTTCTTGGTTCCTGGCCTGCCTTCAACATAGTAACAGAAGTATCAGATGTACTCACTTTTTTTGGTTTCTTACACAGTTGTTCCAGAGTCTTCTTATGATCAGGAAGATTGGGCCACACAATAGGCTTAATTCTGAAATAAGAGGGCACTTTTTAGAGGAATCAGTGATAGGAAGAACTGGCACAATTGTTCTTTCCATTTCTTATGAGCCAGACATAAGAAGATGGCATTACGAATCTTGGCTCTATCACAACTGGGTGCGTAAGCTTATATAAAGGACTTGTTTTCTCTGGGTCTCAGAACCAAATCATTGTCATAACCATGGTATACGTCTGGAAATCAGCCCTGGAGAAAAGGGCAAAGAGACTTGGTAATGAGATAGTTTTGATGTAGCTACGGGACTAAAATTTGACCTGGTCCTCTACTCCCACTTGTTGTTGTGATGTGCCGTGGAGTCGGTTCTGACTCATAGCGACCCTGTACAGGGTTTCCAAGGCTGTAAATCTTTATGGGAGCAGAAAGCCTCATCTTTCTCCCACAGAACAGCTGGTAGTTTTGAACTACTGACCTTGCGGTTCACAGCCCAATTCGTAACCACTATGCTACTAGAGCTCCTTCTACTCCCACTAGGTAGTGTTATCTTATTATTCCTTCTCTTTATTGGCAGCAACTCCTCCAACCTAATTTTGTTGTAAGTGCTTTATTCTTGTCTGGTAAATCTTTCCTAGGTTACTCATGGAAATTGTTTTAATTTTAATCAAAAGGTGATCTGGTAGCTAGTGGTTATGAATTGGGCTGCTGATCTCACCGTCAGCAGTTTGAAACTACCAGTTGTTCCACGGGAGAAAGATGAGGTTCTCTGCTCCCATAAAGATTTACAGCCTCAGAAACCCTGTACAGGGTCGCTATGAGTCAGAATCGACTCCACGGCACATAACAACAACAACATTCGAATTGGGGTATTTCTGGTCCTAGAGATATGTGAACCTGTGTTGAGGGCATCTTTGAGAACATTAAGTAACTTTGTTGTTGTTGTTAGGGGCCATCAAATCGGCACCAACTCATAGCGACCCTATGCACAGCAGACTGAAACACTGCCCGATCCTGGGCCAACCTCACTACTGTTGCCACCATCGATGCCGCTGATGTGTGAAAGTCCATTCAGGACTTCAAATCTATTTTGCATTGGCCATGGATGTCCCCATTGCTCAGGCACTCTGGTGGCATGGTCTCTCCTCACGTTTTCCTTTAGGAGAGTTTGTAGGAAAAATGTGGGAAACATGGCCTTAACAAATTCTCTTTTGAGGGGAAGACTATGCTTTATGTGTTATTGTTGTTAAATGTTGTCGAGTCATTTCAGACTCATAGTGACCCTGTATAGGGTTTCTGAGGAGCAGCTGGTGGGTTTGAACTGCCAACCTTGTGGTTCACAGTCCAGTGCTGATTATACAACACCACAGCAGGAGTCCATGCTTTATGTAAAATTTATATATTTTCACCTTTTAAGAAATTTACTAAGGAAATTCACTGGGTCCTGAGAATGGTAAGATGTATTGAGTACTATAATTTCTTATTCCCCTTTGCAGTTTTCTCATCAATAAATATGATTAAAGTTATGACTGTCTGGGATTCCACACAATCACCCTCTTGATTAGTTGAAGAAAATCACCTTTTCCTCCATAATACACAGACCAAGATGATTAACAGGGCCACAAAGAAGGAGCTCAGAATGCTGATAGTTAGCAAAACAGGATCCATATCACCTAGAATGCAAGGGTAGATCTTGGTTAGCATTCATTAAGCAGTAGTGGAGTAGACATTAAGGATACATTGAGTTCATTTAGTGACTTGTTTCTGATTTCTTTAAAGCTGTTCTTTAGTAGATAGTATGATTGCTAGTGTTTGAGGGGAAATTGTAACTTCAAAAGCAGCAACTACTTGGGTGGCCAGGTCCAGAACATCAACTTGAAACGTGTAAGTGATCTAGCATCAAAGTTATCAACACTGCCACTCTCACTCCCACCACTAGGGACAGAAACTGGGATGGGGGATGTTCAGATTAAGTATTGAGTCCAGCAGTCCTGGCAATTTGTAAAGTGAGATTGGAAGTTGGGTTCATAGAAAACTTTCCTATCTAATCTCCCAATGGGAAGGCATATATGGGTGCCTTGAGATCCCAGGGGTCTATTTGAATCACGTTCTCAGGATCTTCTGGCCGTTCTCACTCTCTAGATCCATAGAAAAACTCAAACCTGGTGCGATCTGAGTTGATTCCAATTCAAGTGGCCCTAAAGGATAGAGTACAACTTCCCCATAGGATTCCCAGGTTGAATTCTTTATAGAAAGGCGCATACTGGGATTACATCATTTCACTATACTTACTCGGTCTGTGTTCTGAACAAATAGCTGCAATTTATAAAGAACAGTGCATCAAAATTGGAGAAAGACTAACAACTTGTGATATGCAGATGATATCATTTTGCTTGTTGAAAGTGACGAGATCTTGCTGATAAAGAACAAAGATTACAGCCTTCTGTATGATTGAACTTAAATATAAGGAGTAAAAAAAATCCTCACAGCTAAACCAATAAGTAACATCATGATCAATGGAGAAAAGAGTGAAGTTGACCAGGATTTCATTTTATTTGGATACACAACCCACACCAGTAGAAGCAGCAGTCAAGAAATCAAATGACTTATTGCATTAGGCAAATGTGCTACAAAAGAACTCTTAAAAGTGTTGAACAGCAGAGATGTCAACTTGACGTGTGCCTGACCCAAGCCATGGTATTTTCAATTGCTTCATACGCATGTGAAAGTTTGTTAATAAATGAGAAGATGAGAAGATCTGATGCCTTTGAAATATGATGTTGGAGAAGAATGTTGAATATACCATGGACTGCCCGAAGAATGGATGACTCTCTATTGGAAGAAGTGAAGCCAGAATCCCCCTTAGAAGGAAAGATGGTGAAACTGTTTCTCACTTACTTTAGGCATGGTATGAAGAGGTATCAGTACTTAGAGGGTCAGGTTAAAAGAGGAAGACCCTTAATGAGACAGATTGACACAATGACTGCAACAATGGGCTGAAACAACACTGATCGTGAGGATGACAAATGAGTAGCAGTGTTTCCTTCAGTTGTACATAAGGTCACTAAGAGTTGGAATCCACTTGATGGCACCTAACAACAACAAGGGCAATCTTTGCAGCTGCAGACTGCTGTATCTTTCTCCTGTGCCATGGCTGATGGGTTCACACTGTAGACCTATTGGGTGGCAGCTGAGCACTTAACCTCTATGCCACCAGGATGACAGTCTAGATCCATGTTGTTGTTGTTGTTGTTGAGTGTCATGGAGTCAGTTCCGACTCATAGTGATCCTGTATAGAGTTTCTGAGGAGCGGCTGGTGAATTTGAACTGATGACCTTGTGGTTCAAACAGGCCTTGTGGTACAGTGTTTGTCCTCCAGCACATCACACCAGGACTCCAATAGGATGTGGAATAGATCTATTGATCCATAGAATATATCAATTAATCTGGAAAAGAAAATCCTAAAAGAGTGACACCAGTCTGTGTAGCCATCACAACAAAAGCATCCTCTTGAGGAGCTGTAGGACAATTAGCCATTTGTATCTTAGAACATTGTAGGAAGTGGATGGATAGAGATTTTGTTTAGAATTATCAGCACTGGACTGCTAACCACAGGTTTGTGGTTCAAACCCACCAGCTGCTCCTTGGAAACCCTACACAGGGTTTCTGTGAGTTAGAACAGACTCAACAGTACTTAACAATAACAACAACAACAGCATCAGAAACACCCAGGACAGCAATGGCTAGACAGCTGGCGCCAGTTAATCAGCTATCAAGAATCCCTCTTTCACTGCTTCCTTGTTCTCCACAAAATGGAAACAGAAATTCTCTGTGAGAATACTCATTTAGTTTCTTCTCCCTCTCTCACTCTTGTTCACACACTTTCTCATGTAAAGCATTATGGGGAGGAACAAAGACTGTTGTTACTGCTCACCTGTGCCATAGGTTTCTGGAGTTCTAAAGTGGTAACTTGGACTCCATGCACTCCAGAAGCCTTCAAAATAATTGCCATCAGGAATAGATCGGACTTTGACCTCATACATTGTGTCCTGCTGTAGCTTTCTCTGCAGCAGGGCCAGCTTTGTACTGGATAAATTCACGTGCTAAAGAGTTAAAAGGTTTATTACATTTTTAGAATGGAAAACCAGAAGTTGCTCAGATGTACTTCTTTAGTTATGCTGGCATTTTCTCAACGTTCTCTATCTAACATTTGCTAAAAGGGATCGTTTTGATATGTACCATGTCAGCAGCCAATTAGGGGTCTCTCATGATGCCATAAATGATGCTGCAAGGGTCTCACAGCCTCAGAAACCCTGTATAGGGTCTCTATGAGTCAGAACCAACTCAATGGCACACAATCACCACCAACCACAAGTTGCATATGTGGCAATTTAAATCTAATTTTTAATTTGCTTTACAATCTTGACTATTGTGTGTGTGGGCATATATTGTTAGGTACTGTAGAGTCTGTTTTGACTCATAGTGACCCTGTATAGGGTTTCTGAGGCTGTAAATATTCATAGGAGCAGAAAGCTTCGTCTTTTTCCTTTGGAGCAGCTGGTGGGCTTGAACTGCTGAATTTGTGGTTAGCAGTACAGTGATTATCTTATAGTGCCACCAGCGCAGACATATATAAACTTCTACTTTTGTTTGTCTGTCTTTTCACTTCTTTTACTGCTTTTCTGATTAGTATGCTTCTTTTTTTAAATGTGGTTAAAGTCTACACAAAAAATATTCTCCAATGTAACGGTTCCTTCAGGTATATTTCAGTGACATTAATCACATTTTTGCATTTTGCACAGCCATTCACATCATTCCACCACCATTGACGTAAAATCAATGTCCTGTAGAAAAAAAGTTTGCCTTTCCCCATCCCATCCACTCCTGGTAACCATGAATCATCTTTCATTTGTATATATTTGTTTATTTCATGTAGGTGAGATCCTACAGTAATTGGCTTATCCCATGATGGTTCCCAGGTTCACCCATGTTGTAGCATGTATCAGGACTTCATTCCTCTTTATGGCTGCACGTATTCAGAATATGTTGTTGTTGTTAAGTGCCATCGAGTTGGTTCCGACTCATAGAGATCCTGTATAGGGTTTCCAAGGAGCGGCTGGTGAGTTTGAACCACAGACCTTGAGGTTCAAACTGACCTTGCGGTCCAGTGCGTTAACTTGCATCACCACACCAGGCTTCACGTATTCAGAATATGTGGTATATCTATATATAATGTTGCTGCTGTTGTTATGTGTCGTGGAATCGGTTCTGACTCATAGCAACCCTGTACAGGGTTTCCAAGGCTGTAAATCTTTACGGGAGCAGAAAGCCCCATCTTTCTCCCATGGAACAGCTGGTAGTTTTGAACTGCTGACCAGTTCCCAGCCCAATTCGTAACCACTACGCTACCAGATATATATGTATACACCATTTTTTGCTTATGATCTTGTCTCCCCACTGTGCAGGGGTGTTTTTGTTGCACAAATAACTCATGAAAGTGATTTAAAAAAAAAATAACACTTTCTGAGACCCCCTCCCCTAAATAAAAATGATTGATTTGGTTTCAATCAGAAACATTATTAAGGCAAAAAAATAGAGCAATTAAAAAAAAAAAAAAAGAACTAGAACAAGAATGGATCAAGAAAGATCCAGGTTTTATGGGACAAGTGCTTCTTTCACTAAAAGGTACATTTTGAACACAAAATTTCTTTGGGCCCTCCCAGGGGAAAGAGGCCCCTGGAACAATAAAAAATGTAACTGTAAGAGGTTTTAAGTGTACAAAGCCTTTGCGCTACATACCATCCAGTTGTTTTCATTTTTCTCCATGTGGTAGGCTACATCATGCACTAGTTCTTTTACATAACTCTTTTGTAAGTGCGTTGTATTAAATGTCACGACAAAATCATTTGCTTCCTCACGATAGACAACTCTTAAGTCAAAAGGAGCCTCGGGTTTAACTGGAAAGGAAAATGAAATGAAGTCAGTCTCTGGGGTAGTCAATGAAGTACTAAATTTAAAAATCCATCTACTCTGAAAATCACATTTCCTTTCTGTGATCATGAGGGGCTAGCTGTTCAGAAAACCATTTCTTTTCTTTTTTGAGTTCAAAGCCAGAGTACATCTCTCTGTGTTCCTTGCAGTGGGGTGTGGCCTGGTGATTAAGCAAGTGAAAGTGATAACAGCATCTCTAACTCCTGTGGCACTGTAGGATTAGCTCTGGACTGTGAACCATAAAGTCGGTTGTTCGAACCCACCAGTTGCTCCTTGGAAACCCTATACAGGGTTGCTATGAGTCAGAACTGACTCGACAGCCCTTAGCAACAACACGAGTTATAAATGACTTGAAGGCCCAGGATAACACTGTCAGGTTGAGATGCAGAAGCACAAGGGTTTAAATCTAACGTACAGCTGTTACTAATGTTTATTCATAAAATGTACCCCCACTAGATTGAGTTGGTTTTCAGGCTGTCTGATTGGGGTTTTAGACTTACTTGAAGACCCAGTAAAACTTGGGGCAAATTAGACCCAGTGATTGGAGGTGTTTGTTCATAGTAGGGGCTGTCTAAGTTTTTCCTTCATTGTCATAAAGGTACCAAAAAAGGGGAAGCGGCTTCTTCTTACCCTTGGATGTCTTGTAAAAGGGGAAGTTTATCCTTTTTTTGATGCTTAGAGACACTATAAAAAGGAACCCACCCTGGGGGAAGCAGGAGGAAGGGGCGAGGGTAGGCAAACAGATCTACAGAGAACTGCCCACCCACTTAGTCCTCCCAAGTCAGTGCCTGTTTTTCATTTAAGGAAGTCTTTAAGGTTCACATTATCAACAAAACCTTCTCAGGTTAAAGCCCTTGTTCCAGCCCCCATCCCTCAAAGACTCTCACTAATGCAGGACTTCAGAAAACAGAGCTAACTATCGGTTACAGTCCTAAATGCCAAGTGCTTTACTTAGTCAAACAATGTAATGATTTATCTCCACTCTACTGATGAGGGAACTGAGACTCGGAGAAGTTAATTAAGTTGAACTGGTTGTTGTTGTGTGTGCTTTAGTTGATTCTGACTTATAGTGATTCTAGAGGACAGAGCAGAATTACCTCATAGGGTTTCCCAGTTTGTAATCTTTACAGAAGCAGATTGACTGGTCTTTTCTCTTGTAAAGCCCCGTGTGGTGGAGTCAGATCTCCAATCTTTCAGTTAGCAGCCTGTGTCTAACCATTTCCTACTGGACCTGGTGGAACTCAGATCCCTATAAAACGGTTGAATCAATAACAAGTTATGCTAAGTCTGTCAGACTCACGGTGTCCCCATGTGTATCAGGGAGAACGGGACTCTGTAGGGACTTCATGGCTGTGATTTCAGAAGTAGATCACCAGGCTTTTCTTCTGAGGTGCCTCTCAGTGCACTTGAATCTCCAAGAGTTAGCAGTTGAGTGACTTAGCCATTTGTATCACCCAAGGAGTCCACAAAATAGTCTAATAGGATTTAAATCCAACTCTGTCTGATTTGGAGGCTCTCTCGCCTTCATTTGGCTTTGGCATCTACATTTCATTATCCTATATTTTTTTATCCAAGAAAGGCCAGTCTCTGGACCAAACGATATTGCTGAGAAAATGAGAAAAAGTGCCCATTCCTCAAGTAATATCTTTAAAAGTTCATATATTGTTACATAATCTGAACACTCTTACCCTTTTCCCTGTTAGGAGCAGTAGGAAATTAGGAAGCTGCCCTCACCAGCCTTGCTGGGGGAATTGGAGGGAGTCACAAAACTAAACAAGAGGAAGAGAGCGAGATGGCAGAGAGTCACAGGGAGCTCTGGCTCTGGGGTTCAAATGGAGGCATTTAAATTCAATGAAATGGCTGTTCCATGAGTCAAATGTTATAGCAGGAATCAGGATAATGTACTGTTGTGAGACTTGTCCCTACTACCCTTATCCTCTTTCCCCAACCAAAGTGCTTTCTTTCAAAGTCCTTAATGTCTCACACCACCCCCTTGTACTTGGTCACAGTTTACTGTCTTTGTTGTGAGATGATATCAAGAACATCATACATGAAGAAAACAAAAGATCACCAAACAGACAGGAAAGAAAGAAAAGACCAAAATGGATGTCAGAAGGGACTTTGAAATTTGTTCTTGAATGTAGAGAAGCTAAAGTGATTGCAAAAATGATGAAATAAAAGAGCTGAACAGAAAATCTAAAGGACAGCTCAAGAAGTATTATAATGAAATGTGCAAAGACCTGGAGTTAGAAAGTCAAAAGGTAAGAATTCATTTAGCATGTTTCAAGCGGAAAGAATTGAATAAAAAATTTAAGGCTTGCCTTGCAATATCGAAAGCTTCCATGGGCAAAAATAGAATTACCCAGGAAGAATTGAAAGAAAATCGAAAGACTATGTAGAGACATTCTATTATACCAAAAATAATTGGTCAGTATTCCACTATTTCAAGAGGTAATATATGATCAAGTACCAAAGATATTGAAAGACTTCCAAACTACACTGAAAACTTTGGGGAAAAACAAGGCTCCAGAAATTCATGGAATAACAATTGGAATCTTTCAAACTGATGCAGTGCTGGACGCACTCACTTGTCTATGCCAAGAAATTTGGAAGACTGTTACTTGGCCACCTGATTGGAAGAAATCCATATGTGTATGCATTCTAAAGAAAGGTGACCCAACAGAATGTGGAACTCATTGAACAATACCATTTACTATCATATACAAGTATAACAGAGCTGCCAGAAATTCAAGCCAGATTTAGAAGAAGATGTGGAACTAAGGGTATAATTGCTGACATCAGATGTAGCTTGGCTTTAAGTAGAGAATGTCAGAAAGAAGTTTACCTGTAGTTTATTGACTATCCACTGTGTGGATCATAGCAAACTATGGCTAACATTGCAAATGATAGTTATTCCTGGACTGCTAACCACAAGGTCAACAGCTCAAACCCATCAGCCACTCCTTAGAAACCCTATACAGGCTCACTATGAGTCAGAATTTAATTGATAACACTTAACAACAATAGACATTCCAGAACACCTATTTGTGCTCATGAGGAACCTGTACATAGACCAAGAAGCAGTCCTTAGAATGGTTTAAAATAAGGGAAGGTGTGAACCATAGTTATTCAATCTATGTGCTGAGCAAATAATTTGAGAAACAGGATTATATGAAGAAGAATCTTGGAATTATGATTGGAGGAAGGCTTATTAACAACCTGTGGTATTCAGACTACATAATTTTGCTTGCTGGAAACAAAGAGAACTTGACATACTTACTGATGAAGATCAAAGACTACAGCCTTCAGTATGGATCACACCTCAAACTAAAGAAAATGAAAATCCTCACAACTGACCAATAAATAACATCATGATAAATGGAGAAAAGATTGAAGCTGTTAAAGACTTCATTTTGCTGGGACCCACAATCAACACTCATGGAAGCAGCAGTCAAGAAATGAAATGATGTACTGCGTTAATCAAATCTGCTGCACAAGACCTCTTTAAACTGTTCAAGAGCAAAGATGTCACCTTGAGGACTAAAGTGTGCCTTCCTCAAGCCATGGAATTTTCAATAACCTCATAAGCATGTGAAAATTGAACAGTGAATAAAGAGAACTGTAGAAGAATCGATGCACTTGAATAGAGAAGAATCTTGTATGTACCATATAACTACAAGAAGAACACACAAATTTGTCTTGGAAAAGGAAAATTGGAATGATCCTTAGAAGCCAGGATGATGAGAGTTTGTCTATTCTGCTTTGGTCATGTCTGGAGAGACCAGTCCGTGAAGAAGAACTTTATGTTTGGAAAACTGGAAGGTTATCAGAAAAGAGGAAGACCCCCAATGTGATGGATCAACACTGTGGCAGCAACAATTGGCTCAAACATTACAATAATTGTGAAGATGGTGCAGGACTAGGCAGTATTTTGTTATGTTGTGCATAGGGTGGAAACCGATTTGATGGCAGTGTGGCTCTGTGGGTTAATGCGCCAGACTGCAAAGCCATTTGAACTGCAAGGTCAGCGGTTCAAGCTCACCAGCTGCTCCTTGGAAACCCTATACAGGGTGCTATGGGTCAGAATCGACTCGATGGCACTTGACAACAGCAACAACACAATAACCATGCATCAGAATCAATTCTAGAGCAGTGGGTTTGGTTTTTGTTGTTATTAGTAGCCAGGTAGTTTGAATGAATTTTCTGATTCACATAACTTTGTGTATATGGATATTCTTTTGATCCGAAGGACCATGTAGATGGTTTTTGGCATTTCAAATCATAACTGTATTTAAGAAGTAATTATACCATTTTTTGGGCAAAGTTTAACATGTGACTTTTTGGTCAAATCAGATTTGCTACATTCATCACTCTCCAGTAGTAAGATTCATAAGAAGGAATATTTACTTTTTAAAATAACATGTGTGAATGAGAAATTCATGAAGCCTTTTGAAATCAAAACTAGATGATTGTATTCAACTCAGCAACTAAGTCTTCTTAGATTCCTGGTTGAGACTCTATACTTGCTTAACTGCATTCAACACAGGCAACTAAAATCGTTCACAGGTGACTGTCATTGGCTTTTTAATTATTAGTGAGTGATTTCTGTTTATGCCCAAGTCAGGATATGAAAGAAATACATTCTAAGGAAGGGGATTTTAACACAGTTGCTGTTTTGTATAAAGTGAGTCCAAGAAATAATTCTTTATGACAGGGATATAATTTAAAAAAATGGTTTTCAATAAGTCTAGGAACCATCCTTACTGACAGTTTACTTGACAACTTAAAAAGGTTTTTGTTTAATAAGCTGCTTTGGGAAATGGGTTCTGGTACCAAATAGTTATCTTAAATTCCTGAGGCATATGACTAAAGATGTTTAAAGATCAACTGAAGATGTTCTTATGATCCCACCTGAATTGTGTATGACTATGATTGAAAATTTGTTTAATTAGTTACTGGAATCAATCACTGTAAGCCTTTGCTTTCAATTAACCAATAAAAGCCAGCCCTAACACATCCTCCTTGTGACCTCAACCAAAGGCTAGTCAAATGACTGTTTTATAACTTCTTTGTTCCCTGCTCTATATCTATGTATCTCTTTGTTGAAAGCTTGTAGTTGAAGTCATCAATTCTCATTTATACAAACTGCTGTCTCCAATGTAATATTTTAATTTTTTTTTCTAAATAAATCCTCTTAATCTCCTTTTAAGGACTTAATCTGATTTCAAATTTTTCATTGCAACACTTGAAAATTTAATTAAACACTCTCAGAATATGGGGAAAAGACTGCAAAGACACAGGAGAAGACTAGGTTAGGAAAGAAAGGCTAATGTGCAGGCCCAGGTCTATTTAGAGTCTTCATGCCGATTAGTTCTTTTGAAACCTGTAGCTGCTGTTTCACTTTCTCCCATTTCTGAATCTGAAAACTCTCAGAATGTTGTGACAGCAAGAATTCATAGCATAGATTTCAAAAATGTCCTTTCTTAAAGAAAAGCAAGTATTTCCATTAGATCATTTGCTACTATCAATTGCAAATTGTTCCCACTATTTTTCTGCTATAACATACAGAAAGTCCACATACAATCAGTGTCTTCATATATACAAAAACATGGCAATTGAAACCACACCCCCACATGCAATTTCTTACCAATCTTGACTATGTTCATTCTTTTGCAAGTTAAGCTTTTCTGTTCAAGTTTCACACATATTTTACTTTCTCCAATCAGTAAGAATTTCTTCGTCTTGATGAAAAATATATCTTGAAGTTTATTCAAATGCAGGCATTTTACCTCCAAGAGGGCACCACTATAGAAACAAACAGGGGATCGCTTTTAATACATGCAGGAGTTTTTGCATATAGTAGAGTAGTAACATATGTAGATTTCAGTTGTGTGACTTCAACTCAGTCCATACATATATGGCAGCATGTGGTACATGTGCAAGAGAGAAAAAAGAGAAAGAATTAAAAAAAAAATGTGGCTGCTCTTCCACTCAATAATGAATGATTTAGGCATTAGATACAATCCTATCTGAAATCATCAAAGAATCTTGGTGAACATTATGGAAAGAAATATGAATGCTTTTTAAGAGTTTCTTGATCAAGAAGTTTAAGGAAATGATGAAATAATCTAAAGGACTACATACATAAAATCACGTATATTTAATGGGTAATATAACTGATTTTCCTGGGTAATTTGAACTGGGCTCAACTTTTGTTTCATCAGCTGCCTTTAAAATCAATCCTTTTCTACTCACTTCTTAGTGTAGCAGGCAATAGCAATACATTAGTTATTGGATTCTGCCACTTACTAACCTCTTCCTTCCTAAGGTTATACTTTGGAGAAACTGAGGAAGAGAGAATGTTGCCTATCATGCTACTAACAAGGCCCTGATGAGGTCATACTTTTAACCTGATCAACTGTAAACTGAAAGGTTTATACCTACCTAGACATGACTCAGAAGAAAGACTTGGCTATATATTTTCAAAAACTCAGCCAATGAAAACACTGTGGAGCATGGTTGTACTTTGGCACACCTTGGGTCACTATGAGTTGGAATTGATGAATGGTTGGCTTATCAATTAACTTAAAGAACTCTAAATTTTACACAAAAAGAAAAATCCTATTAGAAAAATAACAAGTTTTAATTCCAGTAATGGTAGGCTAGCTTGTATTAGACTTAAAATATGAGTGAGTTTAATAGTTGTTGTTGTTGTTGCTATGTGCCATCGAGTCGGTTCCGACTCATAGCGACCCTGTATAGAGTTTCCGAGGGTGTAAATCTTTACGGGAGTAGAAAACCTCATCTTTTTCCCGCGGAGCAGCTGGTAGTTTCGAACCGCTGACCTTAAGGTTCGCAGCCCGATTCGTAACCACTAT
>NW_006408908.1:1410103-1425532 GCF_000296735.1 Chrysochloris asiatica
AAATCTTAAGTACCTTTTGAGACATGTATACAACATATTACCATCACCTCAAGTAAGATGTAAACTATTTCTTTCACCTCAGACAAATGCCCACCACTCGTGTGTCAGTTTGTCGTACTATGGTAGTTGGAACAAGGAATGTACAAAGTATGAATCTAGGAAAACTGGAAATTGTAAAAAATGAAATGGAACACATAAACATCAGTATCTTAGGCATTAGTAAGCTGAAATGGACTGGCATTGGCCATTTTGAATCTGACAACCATATGGTTTACTATGCTGGAAATGACAATTTGAAGAGGAACGGTGTGGTATTCATTGTGAAAAAGAACATATCCAGATCAGTCATGAGTTATAACACTGTCTGTAATAGGATAATATCCATGCGCCTATAGGGAAGCCCAAGGAGCTCTGGTAACGTAGTGGTTACGAATCAGACTGTGAACCGCAAGGTCAGCAGTTCAAAATTACCAGGTGTTCCACGGGAGAAAGATGAGGCTTTCTGCTCCCGTAAAGAGTTACAGCCTCGGAAACCCTTTACGGGTTCTCGCTATGAGTCAGAACTGACTCCACGGCACATAACCACCACAGGCAAGCCCAGTTCATATCACTATTATTCAAATTCATACCCAAACCACTAAAGCCAGTGAGGATGAAACAGAAGAATTCTACCAATGTCTTCAATCTGAAATTCATCAGACATGCAATCAAGATGAATTGATCATTAGTGGTGACTGGAATGCAAAGGTTGGGAACAAAGATGAAGGAGTAGTAGTAGGAAAATATGGTCTTGGTGATAAAAATGATGCTGGAGATCACATGATAGAATTCTGCAAAAGCAATAAATTGTTAATTTCAAATGCCTTCTTAGACAACATAAGAGATGACTATACACATGGACCTCACCAGATGGATACACAGAAATCAAATTGACTACATCTGTGAAAAGAGATGATGGAAAAGCTCTATATCATCAGTCAAAACAAGGGTTAGATTGTGGAACAGACCATCAATTATTCATATGCAAATTCAAACTGAAGCTGAAGAAAATGAAAACAAGTCCATGAGAACCAAAATATGACCTTGAATATATCCCGCCTGAATTTAAAGATCATCTGACGAACAGATTTGATACATTAAACACTAAAGACCAAATACCAGAAGAATTGTGGGATGACATCAAGAACATCATACATGAAAAAAGCAAAAAGTCATTAAGAAGACAAGAAAGAACGAAAAGATCAAAACGGATGTCAGAAGAGGCACTGAACTTGCTCTCCAGTGTAGAGATGCTAAAGCAAATAGAAGAAATAAGGAGGTCCAAGAGCTGAAGAGAAAATTTCAAAGATTAGCTCGAGAAGACAAAGTTAAATATTACAACAAAAGGTGCAAACATCTGGAATCAGAAAACCAAAAAGGCAGAACACACTCAGCATTTCTCAAGCTGGAGGAACTGAAGAAAAAATTCAAGCCTCGACTTCCATTATTGAAGGATCATCTGGGCAAATTATTGAATGATGCAAAAACATCAAATGAAATGCAAGGAATACACAAAGTCACTATGCCAAAAGGAAATGGTTGATGTTCAACTGTTTCAAGAGGTAGCATATGATCAAGAGCCAATGAAGGAGGAAGTCCAAGGTGCATTGAAAGAATTGCCAAAGACCAAGATCCAGGAATTGATGGAATCAAAATTGAAATCTTTCAAGAAAGTGAGGTGGCACAGGAGACACTCATTCATCTCTGCCAAGAAATTTGGGAGACAACTATCTGGTCACTGATTGGGAGAGATCCATATATGTGCCCATTCCAAAGAGAGGTGACCCAATGGAATGTGGAAATCATCAGACAATATCTTTGATAGCCCATGCAAGTAAAGTTTTACTAAAGCTAATACAGAAACAGCTGCAAGCATACATTGACAGAGAACTTCCAGAGGTTCAAGCTGGCTTCAGAAGAGACATTGAATGAGGGATATCCTTGCTGATGTCCAATGGATCTTGGTTCAAAGCAGAGAATATCAGAAAGACGTTTACCTGTGCTTTATTTATTTATTTATTTATTTTACCTGTGCTTTATTGACTACGCAAAGGCTTTCGATTGTGTGGATCATAACAAGTTATGGACAACATTGCATAGTATGAGTATTCTGGAACACTTAATTGTGCTCATGAGGAATCTGTACCTGGACCAAGAAACAGTTGTTTGAACAGAACATGGAAACACTGAATGGTTTAAAATTAAGAAAGGTGTGTGACAGGGTTATATTCTTCACCATACTTATTCAACCTGTATGCTCTGCAAATAATCTGAGAAGCTGGGTTATATGAAGAAAAATGTGGCATCAGGATTGGAGGAAGACTCATTAACAACCTGAGATATGCAGCAACCTTGGTTGCTGAAAGTGATGAGGACTTAAAATACTTACTGATGAAGATAACAGAGCAAAGCCTTTGGTATGGATTGCATCTAAATGTAAAGAAAACAAAAATCCTCACCACTGGACCAATGAATAACATTCTTATTAATGGAGAAAAGATTGAAGTTGTCAAAGACTTCATTCTTTTTGGATCAACTATCAACACTCATGGAAGCAGCAGTCAAGAAATCAAACAACGTATTGCATTAGGCAAATCTCTTGTACAAGACCTTTTTAAAGTGTTGAAGAGCAAAGATGTCAGCTTAAGGACTAAGGTGGTGCCTTACCCAAGGCTTTCATAAAAGAGATGCCTAGACTTTTAAATGTTGGCAAAATGAACTACTGTGCAAGGAACCAAAAACCTTTGGTCTTAGAATCAACACATTTTCTTTGTTTTGCTTCAATAGCTTTGATTAGATTTTTAATGAAAATCTGATAACATGAGAGAATTAGCTATCATTTTTTGGCACTCACTGATGTGGTGCTGTAGGATAAACACTGGACCTCAAGGTTGGTTTGACTTGCAAGGTCGGTGGTTCAAAATCAGCAGCCACTCTTAGGAAACCCTAAACAGGGTTGCTATGAGTAGGAATAGCCCCAACAGTACTTGAATAACTAATATGCCGAAAAGACCCCTAGTGATATACTGGTTAGGGGCTCAGCTACTAACTAGACGTTCAGCAGTTGAAATTCACTAGCAGATCCTCCTGGGAAAAAACCCATAAAGATTACAGCCACGGTCACCCTATTGTTGTTGCTGTTGTTGTTAGGAGTCATCAAGTCAGTTCTGACTCAGCAACCGTATTCACAACTGAATGAACACTGCGTAGTCTGTCATCATTCTCACAATTGCTATTGCCACTGTGGCAATCGATCTCATTAGGGCTCTTTCTCGTTTTGCTGCCCTTCCACTTTACCTAGCACAATGTCCTTCTTCAGGGACTCGTCCCTCCTGATCATAGGTCTGAAGGATGAGAGACGAAGTCTTGCCTTCCTGTTTTCTAAGGAGCATTCTGGCTGTATTTCTTTCAACACAGACTTGTTTGTTCTTCTGGCAGTCCATGGTACTTTCAATATTCTTCTTCAAAGACTCTGAACCTAAAAGGTTTACGAATCTACCTCTCAAGGTGTAGGCATTTCTTCCAAAAATAGCTGTTCCGTAGAAACACCTTCATCTGTCTGTTGTTACGTGTCATTGAGTCAGTTCTGACTCAATGAGACCTTCTGTAGGATTTCTGAGGAGCAGCTAGTGGATTTGAACCAGTGACCAGTCTAGTGCTTATCTTACAGTGCTACACCAGGACTCCTTCATTGGTTTAGGAATTCATGTGTGTTGTTAACACCAACAGGATGTCTTAAAAACTATTTATTTCTCACTGAAATATGAGGGGACTTCAAAAACTTTGTGGAAAAATTCCAGTATCTTTTAACCCCTTATTCCCACAAATTTTTTGAATACACCTTATCTTTGAATTCAATTGAAAAATCCAAACTCTGGTGGTGGTGACCGCGGCTATGTGCATGGAGTCTGTTCTGACTCACAACAACCGTGTGTAGGGTTTCTGAGACTGTAAATCTTTACAGGAGCAGAAATCCTCATCTTTCTCCCATAGAGTTGCTGGTAGTTACTAAATGCTGACCTTTCAGTTAGCAGCCTGATTTATAACCCACTATGCTACCAGAGCTCCTTAAACTGAGGCTATATGCAGATGAAAAACATGACAGGAAAAATCAAGAGACTTGTTAAAGGAAGTGGGTACATTTCTTTAAGTGTGGTCAAATATTGAGTGAGTGAAAGTGGACCCAGAGGTCAACCATGACCTGGTCAAGAGAAACCACGGTGAACATTACAGTCCACCAACCAGCTGTGGAGAGAACCCCAAGTCAAACCTCTAAGTTGTGGCCTCACTTTTGAATGAGTTACTTGGCTGCTTTAGCATCGTCCAGCTTCAGCTTAGGTAGTTGTGGTTCCGTGGTAAAATTCCCGCCTTCCAGATGGGAGACTGGGGTTTGATTTCTGGCCCAGTGTACCTTATATGAAGCCACCACCTTCCAGTAGAGGCTTGTGTGTTGCTAACACCCTGAACAAGTTTCAGTAGAACATGTAAACTAAAACATACCAGAAAGACCTGGTGATCAATTTCCCAAAATCAGCCATTGTCGACCACAATGATCTGATCCCATTACTCATGAGTCCACCATGTGTCAGAGACTGACTGGATAGCACCTAACAACAATTACAGCCTAGAATCTGACTATTGTAAGTTTCTGCTCACTTAAATTTTATTTCTGCACATTGCGTTATGGCAGTGAACTGGGAGAAGACAGATGGAAAGCACACTATGGATGGAATTCAAGTCCAAGGTCTTAATTATCTGATGACTGCCTCAGAAAGCACTGTGTGAACAGAGGAAGGAAGCTTCCACACATTTTTGTCAGGCATAGAATTCTGAGCTTGAACTCTGTATTATGGGGGATTGACAGAATGTCTCTGGAATTTAGAAAGCCCTCTTTACTACTGGTGAATCTTAACGCGTTTTCCTCACTAGAAATTAATTTAGAATTAGGCCATCTGATATGATTTTAGAGATAGCTATGAGTCAGAATCTCACGTTAGAGTAGTTTTACAAGTCCCCAGAGATAGTAACCCTTGGCAACAAGAGATGATGTACGGAGGAGGGCAAAGATAACCAGTCCTGTGTTCTTTAGCACACTTTCAAACTAGAGACTTTTTATTTTCTCTGAGACCTCATGAAACCAAGAGTGAATTTGTACCTTTGGATTTTTAGAGAATTTCTATTGAGAGGATCATCTGAAGTTAAACTGTGTCAAGAGGGTGCCTAGAGATTTGGTGTTAAATTTCAGATGTATTTTTCTTAAATTTTCATGGATTTTACTTGGGTTTAGAAGGTGTGCCTTTATATATAGAATTCTGGTTTCATGCTTCTTTTCCATTATTCATTACACACTGAATGATTCTGGTGGGTGTTTTACAGATATTAAATGATTCACTCATCATAAACTTTTTATGAGGCAGGTATATATCATTCTAAAAGTGAGGAAACTGGGGCACGAATAAGTCATGTAACTTGTTCTAGGTAAAAAACCTTAAGGAATGTTTATAGTGGAATTAGAAATCACTCTACTGGGCTCCGGAGTGAAACTTGAAGACTCTAATGATCTCATGTTGAGCAAATTGATTTGGGGGGAAGGAGTGTTCGAGGAGAACAGGAGAGATACAGAATTTCCAAGATCCATACCATCATTTGGCTATGGCAGCAGGACCTAGATGAACTATGAGTTTCTTTGAATCCTTTGATGAGAGACAAAGATTTAGGAGATTTTAGCAAATTCATGAGACTTTGAACATTTGAAAATTAGGCTACTCATTCTTTTTTTGTAGTGTTGCTCTGTGTTATATTAAAGGAGAGATTGAGGATTTCTGAGCACCCATTGAAACCACAATTCCTCACCATATTTCAAGTTCCAGATTGGTGCTGTTGACATCTGGGTCATCAAAAGCACAGGTCAGTGAGTGATGGGATCCATTCACTTCCAACTGACTGAAGCATGAGAATGAGTAGTCATCAGGTTCTGCATCTTCCAACTCTCCTGAGAAGGAACAAACCTGTAGCTGTTAATAAGCAAATGAATGCGTCCTTTTGGAATCTGTAGTGTCATTAATAAGATGACAGACCTCAGTACCAGGCATAAAGGAGTAAATCTATTTTATTTAAAGAAGGAATGCCAAAAGGTAAGGGGAAGAATTAAGACTTAACAAATCAAAACAAGAACTAAGGTACAAAGTTTTCTAGTAGAAGCAAAAGTTCATCACAATGAATAAATAACCTCTAAAGAATGTTCCCAATGATTTCTGCCATTGAGACAGTGCATTCATGATCTAGAGTGAATAACTCAGCACATTCTTTCCTTTCTTTAAGCTGGAATTTATTCTATTAGTTTGTACAAATCAGAGATATGTTATATCCATCACTCATATGCTACTGAATCAAATCCGATGCATCTTTATTGATTTCCTTCCAAATATTGGCTTTTCACATGAAGGAAGATGGTAGATATTATTCAGTTAGGAGTTTGCATTTTTGAGGTGTGGCTTTCACTTAATTAAGACATTCCCATCTAAAAAAGTAGCATTTATTACTTCCATTGTGAAAATACTTTTTAAAAGACAACTTCTCTTAAGATACTGAGCTAGGCAAATGTGATTAGATAAAATTAGCTTTGATAGAATTCAGATCTGGTGGACTTTCCAATAGATTTTACTGATATTGCTTCTGTTTCTGGTGAGATTGGAAAAGTCTGTCAGCAAACATAAACCGATTAGGATCTTAGAACATTCAGAGAAGTAAAAAGAATTCTCAGAGTGGTTCAGCATGAACCTATGGTTGCCTTTGGGACTTGGCCCAACTGTACCAGGAATTAGATGCCCTAAGGGCTTTCATTTGATCCAGAACATACTGAAATCACAC
Organism: Chrysochloris asiatica; assembly: GCF_000296735.1. NCBI lineage: Eukaryota > Metazoa > Chordata > Mammalia > Afrosoricida > Chrysochloridae > Chrysochloris > Chrysochloris asiatica. The sequence goes on from NW_006408908.1 coordinate 1,417,013, forward strand.
CCCAACTGAATGTCCCAAAGAACCTGGGATGTCCAAACAGCACTCTCTGTATTTAATAGTTAATGGGCACCAGCAAAACAAAAGAGTTCCACTGACCTTAGTTGTCCAGTGTGGCAAAATGAGTTTGCTGTATTTTCCTGGTCATAGATGCCCTGTTCACACACTTTTTCTTGTTCTTTAAGTGACTGTATTTTAAGAGGCAGCTTGTTGGTTCTGTAGCAGGCGTTACAGGGCAGGGTTGCTTTGTAATCAAGGAATATCCCACCAAAAGCTTGAAAAAGCTTATGCCATTTTACAAAAAGAATGTTATACATGAATTAAGCTAAAACATTCTTAGCTAAGAGTAGTGGAGTACAGTTAGGACTTTTTATGCCAGAGCTCGATAGATGTAGTTTTAAATTCTTGTTACGGGTCTTCGGTGAAATTACTGAACTTCTCTAAGCCTTAGTGTTCTGATATGTGACATCATCTTATGAGGAATCATGGAGAGCAAACACATACAACTTACCCTAGCACACAATAAACGCGTTAACAAAGGTTAGCTAAAACATTCAGCATAATATTTGAGAAATAAGTAATGAAATGGTAAATTAAGAATTCAAATTCTAAAAATACACATGGAACTTAGGGCTTTTCTGAAAGAGTTCTATGGTAGTTGAAAGTGTTATTTTACAATAGTTTTGCAGTTACGTAGAGCTTTAGAGTAATGAGTTAATCTGTTATCTCAAAGTGCTCACGGTCTCCGTATATTTACCCATACATTTTTGAGGGGATAACCACTCCTCAGAAACTCTATACAGGGTTGCTATGAGTTGAACCCACTAGACGACACTTAGCAACAACAAAACAACGTATTATATGCAAGGCACTTTACTAAGTGTGGTTTATTTCCTTCCTTCTCAATGTAACTAATTAATTAAAAAATTAAATGGTTTGGATTATTTAATAATACTCCTTCTTCTCCTAATCAGCTTGTGTGGTTTTCAGAGAACCAACTTATCTTTCAACAAACAATAGCTAGTAAATTTGTGAATATTTTACAAGTCCAAGTGGGTAGTTACACATAAAATGCCTTTCAGACATTCTAAAAAAGAAAATAAGAAATTAAAAAAAGTTGAAGTGAAAATTCACTTTTCAATTAGAGCTATTTCTTTTAAAAACAGTAGAGCCATCAGGGAGAAGTAGAAGGAATTTGCTACACAAAACAAAACAAAACAACCCAAAAAACAGATAGGCTTTAATGGGAATATACTCCTCGGTAGGCCATATTTCCCTCAAGCTTGCTGTCATGTGTCTACTTCCATGCAAACATTTACCCTGGGATAATGATCAGCCCCCACAAAATGATTCATACATGTTCACGCTGTGCAAATGTCAACCCTCTGACAATTCCCTTAATGAGAAAATTCTAGGGATTTCCATCCTTAGTAATTACATGACTTAAAATATCTAAGCTGAGTCACTGGGCTAATATATTTGATATCATCTACAGCAAATACTTTGAACTCCTACAGTGAAAGGACTTAATTTGCGAGGACAAATAGATGGTCCACATTCCCGGAGGTTTTCTGTTGCTGCTGCTTCACTTTTGCCTATTGGTTTGTTTTAATTATTATGTATTTGTGAAGCAGGTAGGTCTAGTTCTAAACCAAAACCAAACCCACTGCCACTGGGTCAATACTGACTCACAGTCATCTTACAGGACAGTGTAGAACTGCCCCAGAAAGTTTCCAAGGCAGTACATCTTTATGGAAGCAGACTGTCACAGTTTTCTGAACCACTGGTGGGTTGGATCGGCCAACCTTTGGGCTAACAACTGAATAGTTCAGCTACTGTTCATCTGGTCTGGGTATTTATATCTGCAAAGAAAATTATTGTAGGAGGGCATGCTCGCTAATATGGTGACAGTATATTTCAGTGAAACAACTCACACAGACTATTCCCTAAGAATTTCACATGACTCTAGCAAAAATGAAAGGATTTTGAAGGCATTTTCAAAATCAATATGCATTAAATGCTTCTATGCTCTAGACACTGTACTAGGTGCTAGGGATTTAATACTGCCCAAATTTGTCAAAGTTTTTGTTTCTGGATACTTTATTTTGTCATGGAAGATGATGGAACCTTCTAAATGCTCAAACAAACCTTCATTGATGTCTTTACAAAATGAAATTACCTTGGAGATTTACCAACAAGCACAATTACAGCGCTGATATGCCAGAACAGAGGCATAAATTAGCATCTGAAATCCACAATTTGATAGTAAATAAAATTCTTTGTTGGCAAATCTAAGATCATTTGTAAACCACCCACCATATTGTCCTCATACCCCCTGTTCTGGTCATTAGAACAGTGTTCTAGTTTTGAACACATGCTAAGTTCTCAAAATGCTTTCCAACTTGTCCACTAGCTGAGGTCTCCTAAGGATCTGAGTAACCTAACATATATGCTAGAGAACATTCACAATCCTAAAGAAAAATGAGAAATGACTCACCATTCTGAGCATAGCCACTTTCTCCAGAAACGGCATGAAGTAAACAGAAAGCCATACCAATAGCTGTACCTAGAATTATCATTTTTACAGAGAGTGAGAAGAGTGAGCAAGCTATGAGTCTAAATGTGCAAATGAATGAGAGCGAGAGATACTTATATCTATAGCTTTGTACTAACTTAACCACAGCCAGGGGGAAGTATAAACACAGCAGAAAAGAAGGCGAGTACCAGAAACAGGAAGTCTAAGTAAACATATTGCTGGTGTGAGCAGAGGTAGAGGAAATCAGGGATAGTGAGCTTGTAAAATTATTATAAAAATAAATCAGTTGCCATTGACCCCCAACTCATGGTGATTCCATGAGTGACAGAACCCCCATCAGTTGACCCCCAACTCATGGTGATTCCATGAGTGACAGAACAGAACTGTGTTCCATAGGGTTTTTAATAGCTGATAGTTCAGAAGTAGATTGCCAGGTCTTTCTTCCAAGGCACCTCTGAATATAGTTGAGCCTTTAACCTTTCATTAGCAGCTAAGCATGTTAACCATCAGCACCACTCAAAACAAAAAAACAAACCAGTTGTTGTATACTCGATGTATTACTCAAGGCAACCCAAGTGTGTTAGAGTAGAACTGTGGTCAATGGTTGTGACCTTCTGGAAGTAGATTGTTAGATCTTTCCTCCAAGGCGCCCTGGTTGAATTTGAACAGCCAACTTTTCAGTTCATAGCCAAGCACTTAACTGTTGCACCACTCAGAAACACCCCCAATACAAATTCACTGTCATGGAGTCAAGTCTGATAATTAGCAGCCCTATGTAGGGTTTTCAAGGCTGTAAATTTTAAGGGAGCACACAACCTCATATTTCTCCCATGGAGCAGCTGGTGTGTTTGAACAGTCAATCTTGTGATTTGCAGTCCAGTGCTTATCCTACAACACCATCAGGCTCCTTAAGGGGCTCCCAGGAAATTGTAATTATTATACTCCTTGGTATTTCTTGAAGTCCTCAAAATGACTGGATTGATTTCAGAATAAAGTAGTGGATTCAGATCTAGCCTCAAGCTACCTCAGGCTGGAAACAGGATCCACTTTAAAAGAATCACAAGACAAAAATCTAAACTTACAAAGCTAATCAGTTTATAGGTAGATGAGTTTTGTTTATAGAAAGATTCTGCATATTATGAAGTAATTAATTGCAGATCTATTTTACATAACTTCCCTTCACATCTGAACATACACAAAAACCCAATTCAACTCAATGCTGTAGAGTTGATTTCAACTCATAACAACTCTGTAGAACAGAGGAAGAGAGTAAAGCTGCATTTAGGGTGTCAAAACTATACCCTTATGGAAGCCGACTACCATGTCTTTCCCTTATGGAGCAGCTGGTGGGCTCAAACTGTCAATCTTTTGGTTAGAAGCCAACCATTGTGCCACTAGTGCTTGGAACAAACACTAGAGAAGTTCATACAAACAGTAATTTTTTTCTGTATATTTTAATACTTATATCTCATTTATCATCATCATTAGGTACCATTAAGTCAGTTCCAACTCATACTGACCCTATGCACAACAGATTGAAACGCTATGCAGCCCTGTACCATTCTCACAATACTTGTTTCAGCCTGTTGTTTAAGTTCAATGTTTAAGTCCACTGATACTGCCACTGTGCCAATACATCTTGTTGGGGCCTTCATCTTTTTCGCAGACCCTCCATTTTTTCCAAGCATGGTGTCCTTTTCCATAGAGTGGCCCTTCCTGATAATATGTTCAAAGTACAAGAGATGAAGTCTCAACATCCTTACTTTCTAAAGAACATTCTGGCTGTACTTCTTCCAAGACTGATTCTTCTGGCAATCCATGAAACTTTCCAATATTCTTTTTCAACACCATAATTCAAATGGATTGATTTCCTCCATGGTCTTCCTTATTCATTGCCCAACTTTCACATGGGTATAAGGCAATTGAAAATACCATAGCTTGGGTCAAATGCACCTTAGTTCTCAAATTAACATTTTTGCTCTTGAAGGTTTGAAAGAGGTCTTTTGCAGCAGATTTGTCTAATGCAATACATAATTTGCTGCATCCATGAGTACTGATTGTGAATTCAAGCAAACTGAAATCTTTGACAACATCAATCTTTTTTCCATTTATGATGATGCTATTTATTGGTCCAGTTGTGAGGATTTTTGTTTTCTTTATATTGAGGAGGCTTCTACTCATTTGTTGTTGTTATATGCCGTGGAGTCGGTTCCGACTCATAGCGACCCTAAAAAGGGTTTCTGAGGCTGTAAATCTTTACAGGAGCAGAAAGCCTCATCTTTCTCCCATGGAACAGCTGGTAGTTTCGAACTGCTGACCTTGTGGTTTGCAGCCCGATTTGTAACCACTATGCTACCAGAGCTCCTATCCATAGTATGCATTTAATGGTTATTTAAGACTGGATTGGCTAAAGCTGGCTCATAGCCTACTTGTTTTTTGAATGAAGTTTTATTGAAAGACAGTCATGCCTATTCATTTGTATGTAGTGCGTGGCTGCTGTAGTCCTGCAAACAGCAGAGTTGAGTAGCTGACACAGAGACAGTATAGTTTGCAAAGCCAAAAACCATTGCTACCTTTGCTGGGCCTTCTGCTGATTCCTAATTCAATGGCTTAAATAGTGACTTTCTCAGTGCATTTTATAGGATTCTGTTTGTGAGCATCTTATTGCCACACAATTTTTCAGGAGCATAGGCAGAAGATTGAGACAACGTACACTTCCTACACTTGTCTACCAATTAAATTTTTTCTGAATATGACTTTATAGTGAAAGTAGTGGTGTTTGCTAAACCTGGCTGATTCCTAGAGGGTAACTAACTATTGGTTTCTTTTTTTTTTTAAGCCATATTCAGTGTTCAGAGCAAAGGTCAGTAGCAATCTTGCCATCAACAAATAGACAACACCTTTTGTAAGACTTCACTCTGCTCTGTCCTTCAAATGACTAATCAAATCTGGACTCGGGCCATGATGCAGCACCCTCTCTTTTGGAAAGAAACTGTATGACTACAATGATAAGGTGATGAATACGGAGAAAATGAGTGGACAGTGAATGACAGACCTTGATTTGGTACACTGTCAATGGTTACGATCGACTATCTGGGCCTGTAAAAACAACTAAGTGAACAGAGGTAAAGAGCATCCTCCAGGGAGTAGAACCAAGACAGACTGTGTTAGAAAGCTGTATGAGCTGGCTTGGTTCGTCATTGTTGTTACTGTGACAATTTAATGAAATGAGAAAAGAGGAGGTGGAAGCATTTGTACCGGTTTCTGGAAGTTCCTCTTTAGTATTAAGGCAGACTCAGAGAGAGGTAATGAGATTAGAAGCCCCATTATAAACCCAGTTCAACAGGACGTGTTTTATCTCCTCCAACTTCCAGGGACTTTTCTTGGCATTTAACAAGACTTACAAACCAGAAGCAAAGTGATAATATTGTATGTCAGATAATAATTTGTGTTCTCATTTCTAATCTTGTTTTGAAAGCTTGGTTAGAAAAGTCATATGCCTGATTCACAAAAATTGGTATGTTTTGCTCATTGAGCTGAAAATTCTTTAAAAAAAAACCCCAAAAAAGCTATTATTATAAATTCTCATGAACCAGGTAAGTGTTCAAAGAGAAATTACAAATTATATCTGTCCACCAACACAAATCTCATGAAGGGTTTACAGATTTGTCATTCAGTGGGCATGTAATTGGGTCATGTCTCTTTAAATTTTCTTGTTTATCATTTAAGTGGACTATCATTTTGATTGTATCTCTTTCCTTTAGTTGTGAAGATGTAAAAGAACAAAGAAAAAACACAATATTTTGGTACAGCATGTGCTAGTTTGTTCAGGGGATTTCCACTGGTGCACTAACTCTTTTTGGGTGGGGTCAGGAGAGGCCGAAGGACCTCAGAGAGAAACCTAAACAAAGTGAGGGGAGCTCATAAACCTGAGAAATCTCACTTGTCTTTCTAAAGATAAACTCAATCTCAAACTCACTGTCATTGAATCGATTTCGATCCTTTACAGGAGCAGACAGCCAGATCTTACAGTTAACAGTCCACTGCTTATCCTATATGGTACCATATCTATTTATTCACAAAGGTCTTATTGGTCCTTAGAAAACAAAGAAAAATTGAGGTTCTTTGTTCAACAAATTCCCCAAATAGCAGACAATGACAAATTGCTTTGCCATTCGTATCTATGAGAGAAGTAAAGGGAGAGGACAAGCACATCATGAAAGATTTCTCAGAGGATATGAGCCTTTACCTAATAAATAAGCTGCAATCCAGCTATTAGACTCTGGACAAAGCGAGGCCTTTGGTGTAGCAGCTTGATTGGAGCATCTGCTGTTTCTTCTCCTTTTCTCTTCTCTTGGCATTTCCGCTCATCTCCACTTTCTCTTTTATGTGTTGCATTCCTTTATTTTCATGAATTCCTCTGATGGGGTGAGTCATTAAAAAGAGAAGGCATTTTATTACTTCTCATACATAAGCAGAACATGTTATGTGTCCGTAAGTCAATTCTGACTCATAGACACTATATGAGAGTAGATTGGCCATACAGAATTTCAATGTGCTGGACTGCAAGGTCAGTTTGAACAGCAAGGGCAGTGGTTCAAGCACACCAGCCGCTTCTCGGAAACCCTATACAGGGTTGCTATGAGTCGGAGTCGACTCAACTTAACAAAAACAACAATCATTATGGAAACAGATCATCACATCTTTTCTCACATGAATCTGTTTGTAGGTTCGAACTTTCCAACCTTTCAGTTAACAGCTGAAAGGTGATGCTTAACTATTGTACCATGATGCCCCCTCTGCCAATACCAGTTCATCATCACTCTCTTTCCTTTATCCTTTTGTAAATCACTCAAGTCATCTGTCAAATAGAAACATCACATAGAAAATATTCTTTTAGTCTCATACTGTAATAGGCTATATGCCTTTTATATATTACTTATAGTGTCTAAAATAATTCAAATGGCTGACCTTTTAACTAGATTTGAGATCCTGGAATGTTGGAGTTGGAGAGTGTGTGCATATCTCATTTGGTTGTGTTTGTTTAATTGATAAAATTCTACCCAAGAAGCCCTGTGATTTCCATCTTTTCCCAATCAGTAGGGACTAATGTTTTCCAGGGCATTTTAGGCTGAGCATCTTAATGAACAACAATTAGTCTTTACTATCATGATTTACCTTTAATTAGATGCTGCCCAGTTGGTCCTGACCCACAGTGACACTATGTACAAGAGAGTGAAACACTAACCGGTCCCGTGTCATCCTCATAATTGTTGGTACACTTGAGTCTATTGGTGCTGCCTCTGTGCCGATCCATCTAATTGGAGGTCTCCCTGTTTTTCAACTCCAATTTACCAAGCATGATGTCCTTCTCCAGGAACTCGTCCTTCCTGAAGTATGAGAGATGAAGTCTGGCCATCTTGGCTTCTAAGAAGCATTCTGGTTGTGTTTCTTCCAACACAGATATGGTTACTCTTCTGACAGTCCATAATATTTTTAAATATTCTTATCCAATACATAAATCAAATGAATTAGTTCTATGGTCTTCCTTATTCATTGTCCAACCCTCACATGCATATGAAGCTATTGAAAATGCGATAACTTGGGGTCAGGTGCATTTAAGTCCTCAAAGTGACATCTTTGCTCTTGAACACTTCAAAGAGGTCTTGTGCAGTGGATTTGCCTAATGCAATAGGTCTTTTGATTTTTTTTTACTGCTGCTTTCATGAATGTTGATGGCTGATCTGAGCAAAATGAAGTCTTTGACAACTTCAATCATTTCTCCATCTATAAAGATGCTATTTATTGGTTCAGTGGCAAAGGTTTTTGTTTCCTTTATATTGAGGTGCTACAGTGTAGTGGTAACAAATCAGGCTGCTAACCTCAAGGTCGGCAGTTTGAAACTACCAGCTGTTCCGTGGGAGAAAGATGAGGCTTTCTGCTCCCGTAAAGGTTTACAGCCTTAGAAACCCTGTACAGGGTCACTA
>NW_006408908.1:1425632-1426192 GCF_000296735.1 Chrysochloris asiatica
GCTGCCAGAGCTCCCAAAAAAGATTGATCTAAGTCCTAAACTCTAGAACTCTCAGATAACCTTGTTTCGAATAAGAATTTTATAGATATAATTAAAGGTAAGATGATATATATAATCTTATTTTGAGATGATTTCATCCTGGACTAGGGTGGATCCTAAATTAAAAGACTGGTATCATTATAAGACAGAAAAGGAGAAGGTACACAGATGACAGAGGAGAAACCGAGAGCAGAGGCTATGTGAAGATCAAAGCAGAACTTGGAGCTATACAGCTTTAAACCAAGAAACGACAATAATTGCTGGAAGGCGGCAGAACCTTGGAGAGAGCTATGGAGCAGATTCTTCTCTCAGAGCCCCCAGGAGGAACCAAACCTGCTGAAACATTGCTTTTTTGTTTCTGGCTTCTGGAAATACAAGATCATTTCTGTTGTTTTAAGTTACAAACTTTGTGGTAAACTTTTACAACAGCTCGAGGAGTCTGATAAATGCAAAAAAGCTGCAATAGTTATAATAATATTAGATTACAAGAAATATTTCCAGAAATAAAGAGTAATATTTAA
>NW_006408908.1:1433667-1434879 GCF_000296735.1 Chrysochloris asiatica
GGTTCAAACTCACCAGCCACTCTTCGGAAATCCTATGCAGAGTTGCTATGAATTGGAACTAACTCAATGACACTTAACAACAGCAACAAACAACTTACTGGTATACTTTGTTTTCAGCCAAGATCCAATGAACTTCAGCAATTATATCCCTTGTTACACGTCCTTATCTGACTCTGGCTTGAACCTCTGGCAGTTCCTTGTCAATGTACTGTTGGAGCTATTTTTGAATTATCTTTCACAAATTTTACTGGTATATAATATCAGTGATATTGTCCAATGACTTTTGTATTCTGTTGGGTCACCTCTATTTGGAATGGACAAAAATATGGATCTCTTCCAATCATTTGGCTAGGTAGTTATCTTCCAAATTTCTTGGCATAGGTAAATGGGTATCTCCAGTGCTGCAACAGTTGGTTGAAATATTTCAAACTGTATTCCACAAATTCCTGGAGACTTTTGTTTTGCCAATGCCTTCAGTGTACCTTGGACTTCTTTCTTCAGTATCATTAGCTTTTTTTTTTTAAAGTTTTATTGTGAATTGTGTGATAGTTTACATGGGAGAACATTAGTTTTACATTCATTCTATCATACATAGTTTCATTGCTGTAGTTACCATCCCATCCATGCATCATCATATACCCTGCAAGCCTGCCCCTCACCCCCAACAGTCCTCAGCACACAGCCCCTTTCCCTTTCCAGATCTCAAGTCCCCAGCCACTCCATCTCTTCACGTCATCTTCTCTGCCTCCATCTAGGGCCTCACTGCTTCTCTGGGTACGGTCTCGCTCTCTGCTCTTCTCCATTGATAGTCCCAGGGACCTCCGCTCCTAGACTGAAAAGTTAACTACTCCCCTCCTTGCTATAAAATGTCCACCTTTACATTTCCAACCCTCACAATCAGTCCTGATAACAATTATTCACTATTGTATCACAAGAGACCCATCTGCATTTCATCAGCCCTTCCTGGATAGGCTGGATACTATTCACTGGAGACTCTACCTTTCTCCATGCCCTTTGGATCTAGGTTCCCTCTCGAAAGCTTGTAAACCAGTCACTTCTTACCTTTGTATCCCATCCCCCATTTTGGGTAGCCAATGTCCAAGTTGCCCATCCCTGTCCACTGTTTGTGTGGAAGGGGTGGGAATAATTCTTGCAGCAAGGATTTGTTTCCTCTTTGGAGCTACTGCATTTATAGGTGTAGATCAAGTTTAT
>NW_006408908.1:1453671-1454926 GCF_000296735.1 Chrysochloris asiatica
TGATGTCACACCTTTTTTCATATAACCCAGTTTCTTGGATTATTTGCTCGGCATACAGGTTGAGTAAGTATAGTGAAAGAATACAACCCTGTCATACATCTTTCTTAATTTTAAACCATTCAGTGTTCCCATGTTCTGTTCAAACAACTGTCTCTTGGTCCATGTACAGATTCCTCATAAGTATGATTAAGTGTTCCAGAATACTCATACTGTGCAATGTTGTCCATAGCTTGTCATGACCCACACAATCAAAAGCCTTTGCATAGTCAATAAAGCACAAGTAAACATCTTTCTGATCGTCTCTACTTTCAGCCAAGACCCATCAGACATCAGCAATGATATCCCTCATTTCACGTCCTCTTCTGAATCTGGCTTGAACCTCTGGAAGTTCTCTGTCAATGTATGCTTGCAGCTGTTTCTGTGTTACCTTTAGTAAAACTTTACTCACATGAGCTATCAAAGACGTTGTCCAATGATTTCCTCACTCCATTGGTTTACCTCTCATTGGAATGGACACAAATACAGATCTGCTTCAATCAGTTGGCCAGATAGTTTTCTTCCAAATTTCTTGACATAGATGAGTGAGTGACTCTAGTGCTGCCTCACTTTCTTGAAAGATTTCAATTCTTCTCCCATCAATTCCTGGAGCCTTGTTCTTTGTCAATTCTTTCAATGCATCGTGGACTTCTTCCTTTAGTACCATTGGCTCTTGATCATATGCTACCTCTTGAAATGGTTGAACATCAACAATTTCCTTTTGGTACAGTGACTGTGTATTCCTTCCATCTTCTTTTGATGTTTTCTGCATCATTCATTAATTTGCCTAGAGAATCCTTCAACAATGAAAGTCTTATTTTTAGGAACAGAAAGACTTATTTGTAGGGACAGAAAATTTCATTTCCATCATGATCAATTATAAAATTAGAGGGAAATATTAATGCAATAATTTTTTTTTAGTACTGTTGGGATGTTTATTGTTTGGAGAGCAAAGTATTTTTTTCTGAGTCAGTGTTTAGATGTAGTTTATAAATTGCTTCTTAACTATTTAGATGTTTGTTCTAAATGAGAAAGATTTAAAAGTCACTCAGGCTATATTTGATTATCAAAGGCAGTATATGAAGCAATGATGATAGTAGTAGTTATAATAATTACAGTTGTAATTATTGAATTCTACTACCACTAATATTAAGGCCAATATATGCTGTTATAGAAATAAAACCAGCCTCAGTACAGTTGGTTTTGACACAGGAAATGC
>NW_006408908.1:1456491-1457670 GCF_000296735.1 Chrysochloris asiatica
AAAAGATCATTAAGAAGACAAGAAAGAAGGAAAATATCAAAATGAATGTCAGAAGAAACTTTGAAGCTTGTTTCCAGCATAGAAATGCTAAAGCAAATGAAAGAAGTGAGGCGGTGCAACAGATGAACAGAAAATTTCAAAGGTCAGATTGAGAAGACAAAGTTATATTATAATGAAATATGCAAAGACCTGGAGTTAGAAAACTTAAAGGGAAGAGCACTCTCAGCATTGCTCAAGCTGAGAACTGAGTTAAAAATTCAGACCTCAACTTGCAGTACTGATGGATTCTATGGGCAAAAAAATATAGGAGTCCCGATGTGGTTCTCTGGGCTAATGCGCTGGCCTGCAAGTTCAGTTTGTACTGCAAGGTCAGTGGCTCAAGCTCACCAGCTACTCCTTGGAAACCTTATACAGGGTCGCGATGGGTTGGAACCAACTTGAAAGCACTTATAAACAACAACAATAATGGGCAAAATGTTGAGTGATGCAGAAAGCATCAAAAGAAGATGGAAGGTACCCACATAGTCACTGTACCAAATTAAGAGATAGCATATGATCAAGAACAAATGCTACTGAAGGAAGAATTCCAAGGTGTATTGAAAACATTGGCAAAGAACAAAGCACCAGGAACAGATGGAATGCAAAATGAAACCTTTCAAGAAACAGATCCAGCATTGAGGCACTCAGTCATCTAAGCCAAGATATTTGGAAGACAACTACCTTGCCAACTGACTCGAAGAGATCTGTATTTGTGCCCATTCCAAAGAGAGCTGACCCAATAGAATGCGGAAATCATTGGACAACATCATTGATACCCCATTCTAGTAAAGTTATACTATGTTATTGTTAAGTGCCGTTGGGTCAGTTCCAACCGATAGTGACCCTCTAGAGGGTTTCCAAGGAGTGACTGGTGAGCTTGAACCACCAACCTTGCAGTTCAAACTGACTTTGTAGCCAAGCGCATTAACCCACAGTGCCACACCAGGACTCCTACATAGTCATAAGTTATATTATGGTGGTTATGTGCCGTGGAGTTGGTTCTGCCTCATAGCAACCCTGCACAGGGTTTCCGAGGCTGTAAATCTTTACGGGAGCAGAAAGCCTCATCTTTCTCCCATGGAACAGCTGGTAGTTTTGAACTGCTGACGTTGCGGTTCTCAGCCATAGTTGTAACCATTA
>NW_006408908.1:1457915-1461453 GCF_000296735.1 Chrysochloris asiatica
CTACCAGAGCTCCTTAACCATTACGCTATAGGTAATACAAAAATGGTTGCAACCATACGTTGACAGAAAACTTCCAGAGGTTCAAGCCAGACTCAGAAGAGGATGTGAAACAAGGGATATGATTGTTGATGTCAGATGGATCTTGGTGGAAAGCAGAGAATAACAGAAAGATGTCTACCTGCACTTTATTGATTATGCAAAGGCTTTTGATTGTGTGGATCATGACAAGCTATGGACAACATTGCGAAGTATGAGTACTCCAGAACACTTAATTTTGCTCATGAGGAATCTGTACCTGGACCAACAGGCAGTTGTTAAAACATAACAAGGGATCACCGAATGGTTTAAAATTAGGAAAGATGTGTGTCAGGGGTGTGTTCTTTCACCATACTTATTCAATCTGTATCTTGAGAACATAATCTAAGAAATTGGATTACATGAAGTAAAACATGGTATCGGGATTGGAGGAAGACTCATTAACAACCTGCAATATGCAGATGATAAAACCTTGCTTGCTGAAAGTGAAGATGTCTTAAAATAACTTACTGCTGAAGATCACAGACCACAGCCTTCTATATGGATTGCATCTTAATGCAAAGAAAACAAAAATCCTCACCTCTGGACCAATAAACAACATCCATCCACATAGAAAAAATATTGAAGCTGTCAAAGACTTCTTTCTTCTATTACTATTAACTATTTCTTCTGTTAATCAACTATTAACACTCAAGGAAGCAGCAGTCAAGAAATCAAGCAACATATTGCATTAAACACATCTGCTGCACAAGTACTCTTTAAAGTGTTGAAAAACAAAGATATCAGTTTGAGAATTAAGATGCCCCTTACCCAAGTCATGGTATTTTCAATAACCTCATATGCATGCGAAAGTTGGTCAGTGAATAAGGAAGACCATAGAAGATCTGATGCATTTGAGCTATGATGTTGGAGGAGAATACTGAAAGTACCATGGGCTGCCAAAAGAACCAACAGATCTGTGTTGAAAGAAGTATAGCCAGAATGGCCAAACTTCATCTCTCATACTTCAGACATTTTGTCGGGGGGGATCAGTCCCTGGAAAAGGATTTCATGTTTGTTAAAGAGGAGGTCCAGAGAAAAAGAGGAAGACCAGTAATAAGACTGATTGTCACGGTGGCTGCAGCAATGGGTTTGAAGGTATTATCTATTGTGAGGTTGGCACAGAACCGGGCAATGTTTCATTCTGTTGTGCATAGGGTTGCCATGAGTCAGTACTGACTCAATAGCACCTAGCAACAATGACAGAAAAGTGTGAACTTGAATCTCCAACCTTCTAGGTAGCAAGTGATAATGTCAATCTTTTGTACAATTCAGGGACAACCTCTACAATATATGATGGTTGAAAAACACTTGCATCAACCCCAAACTCATTCTATGAAATCTGTTTTAACTTCCTCCTGCTTTCTACTGTCACGTACTTTCGTTTATTAAGAGATTGTAATCTGAAGGTGGTAAACAACCTGGGTACCCACTTTCCTCTGAAAGAAAAACCAAAAACACAACCAGGGCCTGCTCAATGAGGTGACCATAGACTCCCAAGTGCTGTACAAGAAACAAAATGAAACCATTCAAGAGTGTCCAGTAGATGAGGAGAACCTACAGGAACCTAATCTTCTCTCATCCTAAATGAATAGGCTCTAGTATTCACCAGCAGGTGCTGAGTCAACCCCTAGGGTCATCAGGGGGAGTCCCAGCATTTGAAGTTTCATTTCCAGGAACACACCATTTTCCTTTTTGTGGCTCTTGTTTCATTTCCATTTCCTCCTTACCCCATTATCTTCAGCCCCAGGTCTGACTGTCATCTGTTCTTTCTGGGCAGTGTTTGAAATGTCATCGTCAATGCTTTGCCTAGCCAGATCTTTATCTCTGTGTTTGGATGCAACAAAAATGGAATCTTGGAATGCCATTTTTTTTTCTTTTTCTCTTTGCTAAGACATTTCCCCTAGTAAGTCAGTATTTTGATTTCAGGACAGGGTCCAATTTCAATTTTAAAAAAATGTGCAAGTGGGAAAAGTGGTCTGCCTTCTGGTAACTGCTGTGCAAACCAGTGTTTCCGTGGGCAACTGGAGCTCACAGACCCTGCCTCAGGCCTCATCTAGAGGACAGTCAGCTCTCAACAGCCTCCTGGTGTTTATTCTAGTGTTATGCACAGTGCCCATGATGGTGATGTTGGTTTTAATTGTGGTGAATATGGATGCAACAACATTCTCCACAGGAACCATTTAATGACATAAATTGTGTTCCCTATTATCCATTTCCAAATGTTTTCACTAACTTTATAGAAATCCAGTGTTTCCTAAGCAAATGAGTTTCATTTCCCCCCTCTCTCCTACCTGCTCCTGATAACCACCTAGGTTTTTATACATTTGCCTATTCTACATATTTCAGATAGGTGAAATTATAAACTATTTATCTTTTGTGATTGTTTGACTTCACTCAGCATCATGTTTTCCAGGTTCATCCATGTGTCAGTATCTTTTAGAACTTCACTTCTCTTTATGGATAAATAAAATCCCGCTGCTTGTTCATTTTGCGTATCTATTCATTCGTTGTGGGACTTTTGGGTTATTTTCATTCTGCACGATGTTCTTGAGAAAAGTCTGGATCCAGTGTTGTTGTTGTTGTCAGGTGCCATTAAGTCAGCACTGACTCATAGTGATCACATGCACAACAGAACAAAACATTGCTCGGTCGTGGGCCAACCTCACAACCCCTGTTAGGCTTGAGCCCATTGCTGGAGCCACTGTATCAATCTACCTTGTTGGGGGCCCTGGACACTCCTTTTTATTCTCACACTCATTAACCTATTCAGTTGCCTCAAGGTGAGTTCCTGTCTCCTGCAGAACACTTTCTGAGTGGCTACAGTGCAGATTGCCACATACGAACAGTACATCCAAAGTCAGATAACTTGGGGAACTGACAAGAACTTTCAATTCTACTTCATAGAATACAGAATTTCTGTGCAAATTGAGTCCAAAGAACAGTTATGAGTCCCATAATTTCCCAAGTTATATAAGCTGGTTACTGTTAAGATGGGCTCTGAGTGATTCAAGGAATTGCCACTGAGAATCATTACATTCTCAAAAGAAGAACCAAGGGGCCAGACCACATGGCTCTAGGCTGAGTTTTTAAATAATAATTGTCACTTCCAGAAACTTTCTAAGAAAATGTTGAAGTACTACCTGCTTTTGCTTTTTCCATGTGTAAGCTTTTATGTGTTCATTGTATATTGTGTCAATTTTTTGTTGCTGTTGTTTGGTGACATTGAGTCAGCTCAGACTCATAGAGTGCCCTTTGCACAACAGAACGAAACACTGCTCATTCTTGTGCCCAACTAACAAGCGTTATGTTTGAACCCATTGTTGCAGTCACTGTGTCAATCTATCTCATTGGAGGTTTTCTTTTTGGCTAGCCATTCACTTTACCAAGCATGATATTCTTTTCCAGGGACTGGTACTTCCAGACAACATGTCTAAAGTATGTCAGTGAATTATTTTCATCT
>NW_006408908.1:1461768-1463881 GCF_000296735.1 Chrysochloris asiatica
AGAGACAAACTCTCACCATTCTGGTCTAAGAAGAATTCTGGCTATACTTCTAATGCAGATTTGTGTGTTCTTTTAGCAGTTCATGGTGTTTTAAATATTCTTCTTCAACACCATAACTCAAATGCATCAATTCTTCAGCAGCCTTCATTATTTACTGTCCAACTTTCATATGCATATGAGGCTATTGAAAATACCATGACTTGGGTCAGGGACACCTTAGTCCTCAAATTAACATCTTTGCTATTGTACACCTTAGAGAGCTCCTGTGTAGCAGATTTGTTTAGCATAATAGGTCTTTAGTATCTTGATGCTGTTTTCATGAGTGTTGATAGGTGATCAAGCAAAATGAAGTCTTCGACAATTTCAATCTTTTCTCAATTGATCATGATGTTATTTAGTGGTCCAGTAGTGAGGATTTTTGTTTTCTTTACACTGCGGTGCAACCAATACTGAAGATTGTTGCCTTTGCTATTCACCATTAAGTATTTTAATTCCTTTTTGCTTTCAGCAAGCAAGGATGTATCATCTATATATAGTAGGTTGCTTATGTTCTCCCTCCAATCCTGATGCCAAGTTCTTCTTCATATAATCCATCTTCCTAAATTATTTTCTTAGCATACAGATTGAATAAGTATGGTGAAAGAATACAACCCTGGCGCACAACTTGACTTGCAGTATTGAAGGATTCTCTGGGCAAATTATTGAATGATGCAGAAAACATCAAAAGAAGATGGAAGGAATAGGCAGAGTCACTATACCAGAAGGAAATGGTCGATGTTCAACCATTTCAAGAGGTAGCATATGATCAAGAGTCAATGATAATGAAGGAAGAAGTCTAGGTGCATTGAAGGAAATAGCAAAGAACAAGGATCCCAGGAATAGATGGAATATAAATTGCAATCTTTCAACAAAGTGAGGCAGCACTGGAGGCACCCACTCATCTATGCCAAGAAATTTAGAAGACAACTAACTGGCCAATTGATTGGAAGAGATCTGTATTTGTGCCCATTATAAAGAGAGGTGACCCAATGGAATGCAGAAATCATCAGACAATGTCATTGATAATCTCAGGCAAGTAAAGTATTTTACTAAAGATAATACAGAAATGGCTGCAATCATACATTGACAGAGAACTTCCAGAGGTTTAAGTAGGATCCAGAAGAGGGCATGGAATGAGGGATATAGTTGCTGATGTCCGATGGATCTTGCCTGAGAATACCAGAAAGATGTTTACCTGTGCTTTATTGCCTATGTAAAGGCTTTTGCTTGTATGGCTTATGACAAACTATGAACAACATTGCAAAGTATGAGTATTCTGAAACAATTGCACTCATGAGGAACCTGTACATAGATTAGAAGGCAGTTGTTTGAACGAAACAAGGAAACACCAAATGGTTTAAAGTTAGGAAAGGTGTGAGACAGGGATGTATTCTTTCATCATACTCATTTAACTTTTATGCTGAGCAAATAGCATGAGAAACTTGGTTATATGAAGAAAAACATGATATCAGGATTGCAGGAAGACTCATTAACAACATGTGATATGCAGATGATATAACCTTGCTTGCTGAAAGTGAAGAGGGCTTAAAATACTGATGAAGATCAAAGACCACAGCCTTCAGTATGAATTGTATCTCAGTGTAAAGAAAACAAAATTTCTTACCACTGAACCAATAAACAACATTCTTAACAATGGAGAAAAAGTTGAAGTTAACAAAGACTTCATTTTGCTCGGATCTACCATCAACACTCATGAAAGCACCAAGCAAGAAATCAAAAAACATATTATATTAGGCAAATCTGCTACACAAGAAGTTTTTAAAGTGTTGCAGAGCAAAGATGTCAGCTTGAGGACTAAGGTGCACCTGACTCAAGCCATGATATTTTCACTAACCTCATATGCATGTGAAAGCTGGACAGTGAATAAGGAAGACCGTAGCAGAATTGATGCATTTCAGTTATGGTGTTGGAGGAAGATATTGAAAGTACCATGGGCTGCCAAAAGAACAAATAGATCTGTTGTTGTTGTTAAGTACCATGGAGTCGGTTCCGACTCATAGTGACCCTGCACAGGGTTTCCGAGGCTGTAAATCTTTACGGGAGCAGAATGCCT
>NW_006408908.1:1466417-1468608 GCF_000296735.1 Chrysochloris asiatica
CGTCAAGTGTGGCAGCGGTAGGGAGGTTGGCCCAGGATCGGACATTGTTTCGTTCTGCTGTGCATGGGATCAATATGAGTCGGTTCTGACTCTATGGCACCTGACAACAACAACAACAATCCATTTCAGCTCACTGATGCCTAGGTTATTGATCTTTATGTGCTCCATGTCAATTTTGACAACTTTTTCCGTTTTCCTAGATTCATAGTTTGTATGTTCCATATTCTGATTGTTAATGGATGTTTATATCTTTTTCTCTGTCTTTTGAGTTTTGCCCCAACATCAAATGAAGATCCTGAAAGCATTACTCCATTTGCGCTCTCTCAGTCAACTGTACTTTGAGGCGGCAGTTTTCGCCAAACGTATTTTGAGCACCTTTCAACCTGAGTGCCTCTTCTTCCAGCACTATATCTGACATTATTCTGGTACTCTTCTTCATGTTTCAATAGTCAGTATTCTGGTGCTATCTGACAGTGTTTCGCTGCTAGTCTTTAAGGTTTCAGTGACTAAACTTTCAAAAGTAGTTCACTTATCCTTTTCCCTAGTCTGTTTTAGTTTGGAAACTCAGCTGATACCTGTTCACCATGAGTATGGTGCTGGTGCTGGTTATGTGCCATAGAGTTGATTCCGACTCATAGCCACCCTGCATAGGGTTTCCAAAGCTGTAAATCTTTATGGGAGCAGAAAGCCTCATCTTTCTCCTGCCAAACCACTGGTAGTTTTGAACTGCTGACCCTATGATTAGCAACCCAACTCATAACCACTATGCTTCCAGAGCTCCTTATGGTACCATGGGTGTACCCTCTGGTATTTAAAATACTGGTGGCATCTCTTCCAGCATTATAGCTACACTCAAGCCACCACAGTACAACAAATGGACAGATGAGTGACAGCTGGAAATCCATAGCACTTTCAATGTTCTTCACCAACACCATAATTCAAACAGTTAATTCTTCTTTGGTAGTCTTTAGTCATTGTCTAACTTTTATACGCATACATATGAAACAAGTAAAAATACCATGCTTGTTTCCTGCACATCTGAAAGTGACAGGTCTACTCTTTCAAGAAATCTTTTGCAGCAATACAATATGCCCAGTCCAAGATGTCATTTGATTTCTTGACTGCTGCTTCCATAAGCATTCATTGTGAATAAAATTAAACCCCTAAAAACTTTCATCTTTTCTCCATTTATCATGATGTTGTTTATTAGTTCTGTTGTGAAGAGTTTTGTTTTGTTTACATTGAATTGTTATCCATTCTGAGGCAATATTGTTTGATCATCAAGTATATAATTTTCTCTTCACTTTCAGCAAGTAAGTTTCCCATCTGTATATTGCAGGTTGTTCATGAGTCTTCCTCCCATCCTGATGTTGGAGTGTGTTCTTCTTCATATAGTTCACCTTCTTGGGTTATTTTCTCAGCATACACATTGAATAAGTGATACAACCCAGAAAAAACACCTTCCTTGATTTTAAATCGTGCAGTATTTCCTTGTACTATTTGAACAACTGACTCTCGTTCTATATACAGGTTCCTCATCAGCATGGAATGTTCAGGGAATCCCAATCTTTGCAATGTTATCCATCCTTTGCTATGATCCACCCAGTTGAATGCCTTTGCATAGTCAATAAAATGAAAGTTGTGGGATGATATAAAGAACATTATACAGGAGGAAAACAAAGGTCATTAAGAAGACAAGAAAGAAGAAAAAGACCAAATGGATGTCAGAAGAGACTCTGAAATTTGCTCTCCAGTGTAGAGATGCTAAAGCAAATGGAAGAAATGAGGAAAAAGTTTCAAAGGTCAGCTTGAAAAGACAAAGTCAAATACTATAAAGAAATGTGCAGAGACCTGTATTTAGAAAACCAAAAAAGAAGAATACCCTCAGCATTTCTGAAAGTGAGGGAATTGAAGAAAAAATTACAACCTTGACTTGAGATATTGAAGGATTCTGTGGGCAACATATTGAATGATGAAGAAAGCATCAAAAGATGGAAGGAATGTACAGAGACACTGTACTAAAAAGAAATGGCTGATGTTCAACTATTTCAAGATATAGCATATGATTTAGTAAAAATGACACTGAATGAAGAAGTTCAAGTTTCACTGAAGGCTTTGGCAAACATAAGGGCTCTGGGAATTGATGGAATACAAATTGAAATCTTTCAACAAAGTGAGGCGGTACTGGATG
>NW_006408908.1:1469802-1474999 GCF_000296735.1 Chrysochloris asiatica
GTTTAAAATTAGCAAAATTGTGCACCAGGGTTGTATTCTTTCACCATATTTATTCAATGTTTATGCTGAATTCATAATCTGACAAGATGAATTATATGAAGAAAAACAGCATTAGGTTTGGAGGAAGACTCATTAATAACCTGTGCTATGCAGATGATACAACCTTGCTGAAAGCCAAGAGGACTTACAATACTTACTGATGAAAGTCAAAGACCCAGCCTTCAGTATGGGTTGCACCTCAATTTAAAGAAAACAAAAACTGTCACCACTGGACCAATAAACAACATCTATATAAATTGAGGGAATCCTGGTGTGGCGCTGTGAGTTAATGCACCAGACTGTGATGTCATTTTAACTGCAAGGTAGACGGTTCAAGCTCACCAGTTGTTCCTTGGAAACCTTATACAGGATTACTATGGGTCAGAACCGACTTGATGGCTCTTAACAACAGCAAATAAATGGAGAAAAGATTGAAGCAGACAAACACTTCATGTAGTTTGAATCAAAAATCATTAAGAAATTAAAGGACACATTCCATAAGGGAAATCTGCCATGTAAGACCTATTCATGTGTTCAAGAGCAAAGATGTCAATTTGAGGACTATGATGCACCTGGCCTAAGACATGGTGTTTTCAATAACTTCAAATGCATGTGAAAGTTGGATAATGAATAAGGAAGACTGCAGAAGAATTGATGCATTTGAATTATGGTGTTGAAGGACAACATTAAAAATACCGTGTACTGCCAAAAGAACCAACAAATCTGTGCTGGAAGTACAGCCAGAGTGCTCCTTGGAAGCCGTGATGGCCACACCTCATCTGACATACTTCAGACATATTGTCAAGAGGGACAAATCCCTGGAGAGGACATCATTTTGGTAAACAACAACAACAACATATCTGATAGGATATCCTGGTGCTCTTTACTTTGTTTCAATATTCAATATTCTGGTGCTATCTGACAGTGATCCATTGCTATTCATAAGGCTTTCAGTGACTAAATATTTGGAAAGAGTCTGTATTTATTTCTTCCTAATCTGTCTTAGTATTCAAGCTCATCTGACATCTGTTTCCAATGGGTGATCCTGCTGTTGTCTATAATACCATTGGCATAGATTACACAGCAACATGCAAGCCACCATAGTACAGTAAACACACAGACAAGAATTGGTTTAAAGATTGTTGTTGTTAGTTGCCATCAAGTTAATACCAACTCTTAGGGATCCAATATTTAACAGAGAAAGAAACACTGTCCGGTCCTGGGCCAACCTCACAATCATTGCTACTGCTGAGTCCATTGCTGCCATCACTGTGCCAATCCCTTTCATTGGGATTCTTCCACTTTTTCTCTGACCCTCCACTTTACCAAACATGATTTCCTTCTCTAGTGACTGTCCCTTCTGATAATATGTCCAAAGTATGAGAGATGAAGTTGGGCCATTCCAGCTGCCAAGGAGCACTCTGGCTGTACTTCTTCCAGCACAGATTTGTTTGTTCTTTTGGCAGCACGTGGTACTTTTAATATTCTCCTTCAACACCATAACTCAAATGCATGAATTCTTCTATGGGCTTCCTTATTCACTGTGCAACTTGAGCATGTATATGGAGTTAGTGAAAATACCATGGCTTGGACCAGGTGCACTTAATTGTCAAACTGACATCGTTGTTCTTCAACACTTTAAAAAAGGTCTTGTGCAGCAGCCTAATGCATATGTGGTTTGATTTCTTGACTGCTGCTTCCATGAATGCTGATGGTCAACCTGAACAAAATTAAGTCTCTGACTACTTCAATCTTTCCTCATAAATATGGATTTTTTCCAGTCAGTTAGCCAGGTAGTTGTCTTGTAAATTTCTTGGCGTAGATGCATGAGTGCCTCCAGTGCCACATCAGTTTGCTGAAATATTTCAATTTGTGTTACGTCAATTCCTGGAGACTTGTTCTTTGCCAATGCCTTCATTGCGCCTTGGACTTCCTTCTTCAGGATCATTGGTTTTTGATCATATTCTATCTCTTGAAATGGTTGAACATCTATCATTTCTTCTTGGTACAGTGACACTGTATTCCTTCTATCTTCTTTTGATGCTTTCTGTTTCATTCAATATTTTGCTCATAGAATCCTTCAATATTTCAATTCAAGGCTTGAGTTTTTTTCTTCAGTTCTCTCAGCTTGAGAAATGCTGAGTGTGTTCTTCCCTTTTGGTTTTCCAATCCAGGTCTTTGTACATTTCATTTTAATATTTGACATTGTTTTCTCAAGCTGACCTTTGAAATTTCTGTTCACCTCTTGTACCTCCTCACTCCTTCCATGTGCTTTAGCATCTCTATGCTGGAAAGCAAGTTTCAGAGCCACCACAGTATGACAAACTGACAGATGAGAGGTGGGGTTAAAAATTACAGTCTAGGAAACCCTATGGAGCAATTCTAGTATGTCATATAAGATCACCATGAGTCCGAATTCACTTGATAGCTCACAACAACAGTAACAACAGTAACAATTGGTGGGCTGTTGGATTGTCTTGTTTTTATAAGAAATGGAGTAGCTAATGTATGTATCAGGGGAGAATAGGGGCTTTGGATGTTGGGAACTTGAGTGACCAGAGAAGAACAGGGGCATTAGAATTATGTGGGTTGTTAACTAAACAAATATGGCAGCTGCCACATGACATAGAACTTTGGTTAAATGGGGATTTAAAAAGAAATGTTCTAAGCTATGTTACTGTATGTTGTATAATAAAATTGTTGTAAAGTGCTGTTGAGTCAGTTCAGACTCATAGCAATCCTGTATTGAGTTTCAGAGGAGCAGATGCTGGTTTGAACCCTGGGTATTATGTTTAACAGTGCAGTGCTTTTCATGCAGGACCACACCAGGACTTCATAATCAAACAGCTTTACTCTAAATTCCCAAGAAATAATCTGTCAAGTATATAGTTGTTATCAGTACCTCTGGAGTATGTGCTTTACTTTTCCTTGTTTTTAATTTTTTTTTTCTTTAGAGTTTTTATTGTAAATTGAATAAATATTTATTTATTTTATTTTTATTGTAAATTGAATAAAGATTTGCAGAGCAGATAGATCACGTGTTTTATATTAAACAAATCACACTTCATTAAATCTCAATGATTGCAATTCCCTAAATGTAAGAACACTTATCCCAGTTCTTCCTTAGGTTTCTTCTTTCCCATTCCTCTTTCTTTCCCAACTCTATAAACAGAAAAGTTGGTAGTTGTAGCCAGATACCATCTAATGTTGTTTTGCTCTCAGAGATGTGTAGACTGATATTCACATTCGTGTGGTCCATTAATTCATTAACCACTCATTTGTCAG
The DNA here is from genome assembly GCF_000296735.1 of Chrysochloris asiatica. Lineage (NCBI taxonomy): Eukaryota > Metazoa > Chordata > Mammalia > Afrosoricida > Chrysochloridae > Chrysochloris > Chrysochloris asiatica. The sequence continues at coordinate 1,473,127 of NW_006408908.1, forward strand.
TTTGTCGTACTGTGGTGGTTTGAGTGTTGCTGTGATGCTGGAAACTATGTTATTGGTATCTTAAATAAAAACAGGATCACCCATGGTGGACTGGTTTCACTGAACTTCCAGACTAAGACAGACAAGGAAAGCGAGTTGGACTACTTCTGAATGATTAGCCACTGAAAACCTTATAAATAATAGTGGAACACTGTTAGATATAAAGTCATAAAATGAAAACATTATGAATAGCACTAAAATATTCGGCAGATATTATGACAGAAGATGAGCCACTCAGGTTGGAAGACACGCAAAATATGACTTGGGAAGAACTGCCTCCTCAAAATAGTATTGATGCAAATTGAGCGATGCTTTCTGGAGCTTTATTTACTGATGGGGCACAACTCAAAATATGTAGAGACAGGTGCAAACATCTCTTAATAATTGGAACATGGAACGTATGAAGTATGAATCTAGAAAATTAGAAGGCATCAAAAATAAAATGGAATGTATGAACATTGATATCCTAGGCATTATTAGTGAGCTGAAATGGACTGGTATTGGCCATTTTGAATTGGAAAATCATATGTTTTACTATGCCAGAAATGACAAATTGAAGAGGAATGATGATGCATTCATCATCAAAAAGAGCATTTCAAGATCTATCTTAACATATAATATGATAGGATAGGAGTCCTGGTGTGGCGCTGTGGGTTAATGCACCAGACTGCAAAGTCATTTGAACCAGAAAGCCAGTAGTTCAAACTCACCAGTCACTCCTCAGAAACCCTACACAGGGTCACTATGGGCTGGAACTGACTCAATGGCACTTAACAACAACAACAACAACAACAACAAATGATAGGATAATATCTACACATTTACTAGGAAGATCATTTAATACCTTATTATTCAAATTTATGTACCAAGCACTAAAGTCAGAGATTATGAAATTTAAGAATCCTGCCAACTTCATCAATATGGAATTGATTAACATGTAATCAAGATGTGTTGACAATTACTGGTGATTGGAATAAAGGAAAGATCAGAGATATGGCTTTGGTGATAGAAATTATGCTAGGGTCTGCATGATAGACTTATTTATTGCCAATGCTTTTTAAAAACAACATGGACTGCACACATGTACCTCATCAGATGGAATACACAGAACCCAAACTGACTGCGTTTTTGGGATGAGATCATGGAAAACCTCAATATCATCAACAAAACAAGGCCAGGGACAAACTGTGGAACAGACAATCAATTGCTCATAGAATTGCTCAAAGAAATTTTAAGCAATTGCTCAAAGAAAATTAAAACGAGTTCAAGAGAGCCAAAATATAACCTTGAACATATATCACCTAAATACAGAGATCATCTCAAGAACAGATTGATTCATTAGACACTAATGACTGAAGAATAGAAGTGTTGTGGGGTTACATCAAAAACAACATGGAGAAAGAAAGCAAATGGTCATTAAGAAGACAAGAAACAATGAAAAGACCAAAATGGATGCCAGAAGAGACTTTGAAACTTGATTTGCAACTTAGAGATGCTAAAACTAATGGAAGACATGAGGAAGTAAAAGTGCTGAGCAAAAAACTTCAAAGGACAGCTCAAGAATAAAAAGTATTGTAATGAAATATGCAAAGACCTGGAGTTAGGAAACCAAAAGAGAACAGCCTAAACATTTCTCAAACTGAAAGAAGTAAAGAAAAAAATCAAGACTTGACTTGCAATATGGAAGCATTTTATGGGAAAAAGTATTGAATGATGCAGAAAGCATGAAAAAAAAAAAGATGTAAGGTATACACAGTAGCTGTATGAAAAAGAATGGTCTATGTTCAACCATTTGAAAATGTATTGTAGAAGGTAGAAAAAGAAGTTCAAGTTG
>NW_006408908.1:1475299-1477632 GCF_000296735.1 Chrysochloris asiatica
ATGGATCTTGGCTGAAAGCAGAGAATACAAGAAAGATGTTTACTTGTGGTCAGGGTGGGGACTGGCCATGCCTCTGGACTATGCAAATGCTTTTGACATTTGTGTGGATCATGAAAAGCTATGGATAACAACAAAGAATTGGCATTCCAGAACATTTAATTTTGCTTATATGGAACCTATACATAGATCATGACATTGTTATAAGAACAGAGCAAGAGGATACTGAATGGTTAAAATCAGGAAAGTTGTGTTCCAAGATTGTATTGCTTTACCATATTTATTCAGTCTGCATGCTGAGCAAACAATTTAAGAAGGTGGATTATATGAAAAAAAATGTGGCATCAAGATTGGAGGAAAAATCATTAACAACCTGCTATATACAGCTGATACAGCCTTGCTTTCTGAAAGCAAAGAGGACTTAAAACACTTCTTACGAAGATCAAAGACCCCACTCTTTGTACAGGTTGCACTTCAGTGTAAAGGTGATAAATGTCCTCACCATTGGACCAAAAGACAACATTCATATAAATGGAGAAAAAATTGAAGTTGTCAAAGACTCATTTTTCTTGGATCCACTATTAGCAGTCAAAACATTAAATGATGAACTGTGTTTGGCAAATCTGCTGCAGAAATCCTCTTTAAAGTGTTCAATTGCAAAGATGTCTGCTTGAGGCTAAAGTATGCCAGACTCAAGCCATAGTATTTTCAATAGCCTTGTATGTATGTGAAAGTTGCATAATGACTAAGGAAGACCACTGTAGAATTGATGCAGTGGAGTTTTGGTATTGGAGAAGAATATTGAAGGTACCATGGATTAACAAAAGAAAAAACAGGTCTGTGTTGGAAGTACAGCCAGAATACTCTTTAGAAGCTTTGATGGTAAGACTTCATCTGTCATACTTCAGACATATTATCGAGAGGGCTCAATCCCTGGAGAAGGACATAATGCTTGCTAAAGTGGAGGGACAGGGAGAAAGCAGAAGAACCTCAAATAGATGGATTGGCGCAGTGGCAGCGGCAATGGGTTCAACAATTATGAGGATGATACAGGACTGTGTAGTGTTTGATTCTGTTGTGTGTAGTAGAATTGCTGTGACTTGGAACTAACTTGATGGCACCTAACTACAACAACGACATTAATCTATTGGACTAACTGATTCCAAGTGACTTTAATTTTCATTGCTCTTTCTTCTGGATGTTGTTGTTGTTATGTGCCGTGGATAGAGAGATCAATAGTTGTACCTTAGATGGCCACTCAGGAACTTTTAAGATTCCAATTGCTATTCACCAAAGTAGGACATTGAACATTGTCTTTGTGGATTCTATTGTGTCAGTTGATCATAGTGCCCCCTGAGACTGGTGCTGAACCTGAAGGCATAGCAGCTCATTCCCTCAAGGTGTTTGGTATTGTCTCCAAAGTTTTCATAGCTTTGTCCGGACTTGGGGTTGTGCACTGGTGTCCATGTAAAGGTGCAATTCTGACTGTGGGCCGAGCGGAGGCTGAGCAGGGGGTGGGTCAGGGTGAGAACTGACCATGCCTCTGATTACCTGGAGAGTTTGAGAAACAAGAGAGATTAGCACCTTTTTTGTCTGAAGTCACTGGCATATATCTACATTGCCAGTTCACTGTCTGGATCTAACACTGCTAAAAAATTCAAGATGGCCCTGCTGAGCCACGCGAGCCAACAGTCTCCTTTTTTTTTTTTGCCACTCCTGTTCCTTCTTCTAGTTAATATTCAATCCACTTCTCTGTCCTTTCCTCTGAAGTTCAGGATTATAATCTGTATACTTTATTTGGTCTTTTTTTATCTTTGTTGTAGAGAGCTTGTGTAGTGTGTCTGACTAGTCCACCATCTTGATGGAAGACTCTGTATATGTTTTCAATGTGAAAAGCTTTAGATTGGCAGTGTAGCAGGAACAGAGTTATGAAAGGTATTTGTTGGTTTTCATAGAATTCTATAGAGGTTCTGTGGGATCACCAGAAGGGGGTATCAATGGCCATAGTTCTGCTTTCTCTGCAATTAGTTCATATCTTTTGTTAAATTTTAAATATCTTGTAACCCTTTAAAAATTTCACTTTGAAATTAAATTTCATTCCTGGGGACTTTTGGCTGAACAACAGGGAAGTAATTTCTAGATCTCTAGAGTAATTTTTGTGGGGTCATGAAATAAATGCAAATCAATTAAACAAGTCAAAAATACATATGTCTTTTTGCATCTTCTAGAAGTTTTAAAAATTATTATTACTAGAAATATTGTTTTTGTGTTCTTCATATGACAGAATAGAACTGCCTCACAGAGTTGCTAAGACTGTAAATCTTTATGGAAGCCAA
>NW_006408908.1:1480132-1486636 GCF_000296735.1 Chrysochloris asiatica
TGTTAGCTTGAGGACTAAGGTGCGCCTGACCCAAGCCATGGTATTTTCAGTAACCTCATATGCATGTGAAAGCTGTACAGTGAATAAGGAAGACAGTAGAAGAATTGATGCCTTTGAGTTATGGTGTTGGAGAAGAATATTGAAAGTGCCATGGGTTACCAAAAGAACCAATAGATCTGTTTTAGAAGAAGTGCAGCCAGAGTGCTCCTTAGAGGCCAAAATGGCCAAACTTCATCTCTCATACTTCGGACATATTGCCAGGACATGTGCTGGAGACGGATGTCATGTTTGGTAAGATGGAGGGTCAGAAAAAATGAGGAAGACCCCCAGCGAGATGGATTGCCCAAGTAGCAGCATCGATGGATTCAAGCGTTGCAACAGTAGTTTGGTTGGTCCAGGATTGGGCAGTGTTTCATTCTGCTGTGCATAAGGTTACTATGGGTTGGTAACGACTTGATGGCACCTAACAACACAACAACAACATGCCTTCAAGTTGATTCCTGTATAGACTTTCTGAGCATGTAAATCACTATGGAACAGAAATCTCATCTATCTTTGGCACAACGACTGATAGGTTTGAACTGCTGATCTTGTGGCTAGCAGTCCAGTGCTTATCCTGCAGCAGCACAAAGGCTCCTTTATTTTTGCAATGCTGTTGTTGTTTAGTATCATCAAGTCAGTTCAGATTCATAGCAACCCTATAAACGGTTTCCAAAGAGCAGCTGGTGGGTTTGCACCTTTGACCTTGTGGTTAACAGTCCAGTACTTACCTTACAGCACCACACCAGCATTCCATACTTTAGCAACAAGTAGGGATAGAACAGATGGGGGCAGTGCAAACTCAAGATATAGCAATTTATTCTTAAAAAAGCATAGTTGTCTCCTGGAATTCATGAACTTTGTACCTCAATCTTTCTTTGTTTTACAAGGTTTGGCACTAAATTTCTCTTCCCATTTGCCTTGTTTTTCATTTTCACATGATATTTTAGGTGAAATTTAGGAAGTACAGCAGGATCAGAGACCCCCTAAACTGATGAAAGAAGGTAAAGCTGTTTTCTTTTTAACTGTGGAGTTCAATATATTTTGCCCTCAGCTGTGTGCTAAGGAAAAACAGACAAATAATAACAACAACGTACAGTAGATGCTTCCTTATCTGATCTTTGATAACCAACTTTTCAGATTAACCAGCAGTCTTTTGTTTCCTCTGTAAACACACTGACTGATGTCTGAGGCACACAGACCCTCCAACGCATACTACTTTGACCAGTGGAACTGTTTATTTATCAAAGACAAATTGTGTTTACCTGCAAACTTGCTTATACCAACTCGACTTGTGATTGCAGTCATACAGGTCAGTTTCATATGAGATGAAGTGGTGAACTTACAGTGTAAAATGAAAATTATTATTTCTATGAAACCATATTAAATTCAAAGAAAACAGTTGGTTCATTTGTTGCACTGTAATTTTGTAGTCAAATTAGACGTGAAATAAACCATTGTTAGTTATTGGTAAAAAAGGAATCATAAACATCTAAATGCATTCTTCACTCAATTACACAATTACACAACTATCAGTAATTTGTTACTCTACTTCAGAGAACTAGAAATTGGAAATTTTTGGATGAGGCCTTAAAAGTATGGCCTAAAAGCTCATGTGTGGTCATCCAAGGTGCAACTGTTGATCTCTCTCTGTCTGGAGGCAAGAAGGGAAGAAAATTGAAGACACTTGGAAACAATTAGTCCAGTGGACTAATGGGCTACGTGAACATCAGTCTTCATGACCCTGAGACTAGAACTAGATGGTGCCAGACTACCACTACCAACTGCTCTGAAAGTAATCACATTACAAGGTCTTGGCTAGAGTGAAGGAAATGTAGAACAAAACTCAATGTCATGAGTGATTAACTTTTCAGTCTAGGAGCGGAAGTCCCTAGGACCTTCAAGGGAGAAGAGCAGAGCGGTACCCTACCCAGAGAAGCAGTGATGCCTGAAATGGAGCCAGAGATGATGACATGGAGCGATGGAGCAGCTGGAGACTTTAGATCCAGAGAGGGAGAGCTACTGTGTGCTAAAGACCTGGTGGGTACGGGGGGAAGGATTGCATGGAGGGGATTGTAACCATGGCAATGAGAGACAATATACTATAGAATGAATGTCAAAAACAAACAAACAAACAAAAACCCTCAATGTCATAAAAAAGACCAGGTTTACCAGTCATATAGAGGCTGGTGGAACCCCAAGACCATGGCCCTTGTTCACATTTCAGGTCTAGAACTGAACTCACTCCCTTGGCTCAAACAATAGATAGGTGTACACGGAACAACAAAATTAGTGGGATATTCATACCACAGAATACTCCATTATTTGAGATACCAAGGGCAGCACTTACCCAAGGAGTTAGTTCAGAAGGGTTGAAAAAGAAGGCAGGATGGACACAAGAAACACAGGGCGGATGTGGGATGGTGATGTCATGCTTAAGGGGTTAAAATCATTTAAGAAGAAATGAAGAGTAAGATTTGTTGACTGTAACACTGATGATCATCTCTGTAAGCTTTCACTCTATTCTCAATAAAAAGTTAAAAAAATACTGTGTACATGGTTAACAACATAAAATTTCTGTTGTTGTTAAGTGCTGTGTAGTCAGTTTTGACTCATAGTGCCCCTGTACAGAGTCTGAGGAGCGGATGGTAGCTTGAACTGCTGACCTTGCCATTCAAACTGACCTTGTGGTCCAGTGCATTATCCCATATCGCCACACCAGGACAAGTCTCTATTTGCTTCTCACTTGGCAAAGAACAGATGTTTCTCATTGTTGATTTTACCCATATACAGATGTAACATTTTCCCTCTGTGTTCCCTTAGATTTTTGTTCACCTTTGTTCAGAACTCTTTCTCCTTTTTTTGGCCATCAAGGTGATAATTTGTCATTATGCTTCACATTCACAAAGAAAGCAAGATATAGGATTTAAAAGTATATTTAACTATATTTTTTTAAAGGGACACACCAGGATTCCAAAATTTCAGTAAGGGGATCCATATTCAAAGAAAATCCCTTAGTCCTACATATTAGTGTGCTCTAAATTAAAATTTTTAGATTGTGATTTTTTAAACAATTTAACTTTTATTATTTAAAATTTTCTGAAAAGTTCCCACCCCTGATAAGGTAGGAGGGCTTTTTTAGTGAAGACATTTATTGTTTTATTTATGCCTCACCACAACCTTTATTTATCTCCATTTTACAAATAAAGTATATAAAGTTTAGACATGTTAATTATCTACTCAAGGCCACATAGCTGGACTATCCATTAAAAAATAAAATAAAATAAATAGAAAAAAAGGGTAACCCTCTTCTAGATACAATTCTAAAATTTTAGTATTCATTTACTTTCTTTTTTTTTATTCTTTGAACAACATTGAGAGACTAGACTTCAAGGATGCACAAGCATTTAAAAATAATCTATTTGCAAAATTGGAGAATAAGACATTTACGCAGTTAACTAAAATGCAGCAATGAAAAGGCTAAATGCCATGACAGAGTTATAGATCACATCAGGAAGAAGGTATAGGGTGACTATGAGAACCTTGCTCTGCAAATTACTCCTTGGAACCTCAATTTTCTAATTTCTAGAACACATATCATAATATCTTCTGCAAATGACAATTGGGAACCTTAAAGCACTTAGCATTTAACTTGGCATGCAACAGAGAGTCAGCAAATGATGGTTATTAATTTTGGCTGAGTTATCAGATCTGTTTTCTTTCTTATCCTTTCTGCTAAAAGTTGCTGCTGCTATCTGGCTAACTTTGTTTGACTCCACTCTTTTTCTGTTCAGTCCCGAAAGTCAATCAATTCAGTGGAGAAATAAGAACAGTCAAGTGATCTGTGGCGATCAGGCACAATATCCACCACCCATGAAATTTCCCCTTTCAGTCCCCTGTTATGGTGTTAGGTAGATGCAGCCCTAGAGCATTGCTCCAAGTTACCTGGTCCTAGGTTGCTGGAGAAACAGGGCAGCTATGGACGGAGGGGAGCAATGCCACTTGTTCTCAGGAGTTATTTAGTAATCTCATTGATGGATGTCATTGTTGTTGTTGTTTAGTGCCATTGAGTTGCTTCTGATCCAAAGCAATGCTGCTTAGGGTTTCCAAGGAGTGGCTGGTGGATTTGAATGCCAGACCTTGAAGTTCAAACCAACCTGTGGTCCAGTGCTACAGCACCATCTTCTCTTGGGTTCACATTTAATTCAATGCTGTATGTTGTTGTTGTTGTTAAGTGCCATCAAGTCAGTTCCAACTCATAGAAACCCTGTATAGGGTTTCTGAAAAGTGATTAGTGGATTTGAATTTCTGACTTTGTGGTTACAAAAATAAGTCCAGTGCTTATCCCATAGCTCCACACCAGGAGTCTATTCTCTAAGTTTATATTTATTTTTTTCTTTACAGCAAACAAATACATCCATTGCCATCAAATTAATTCCAACTCATAAATCAAACCAAACCAGTTGCTGTGAAGTTGATTTGGACTCCTAGTGATCCTACAGTACAGAGTAGATTGCCCCATAGACTTTCAGACTGTGACCTTTAAGGAAGTAGTCTGTTAGATCTTTCTCCCAGGGAGCAACTAGTAGGGCTTCAATCTTTTATTTAGCAACTGCAAGTCTAATCACTGTGCCAATTGAAGATGAGAAGAAGCAGCTGCAAACATCCACTAACAATTCGTTTTAGTTGTCTTCTTGATGTTGTTAAATGACGTCCAGTTGGCTCTAACTCATAGCGATCTTGTATAGGGTTTCTGAGGAGTGGCTGGTGAGTTTGAACTGCTGATCTTGCAGTTCAAAAGGACCTTGTGTTCCAGTGCATTATCCCACAGTGCCAGGAAAAAAAGTTTTTGCCTCCCACTTGACAATGAGTAGATGTTTCTCAATGCTGATTTTCCCTGTACACAGATGTAATGTTTCCTCTGTGTTCCCATCGATTTTGGTTCACTGTTGTTCAGAACTTCTTCTACTTTTCTAGTTATCAAGGTGATAATTTGTTGTTGTGCTCTACATTCACAGATAAAGCAAGATACGGGATTTATAAGTATATTTTTCTATGTTTAAAGGGACATTCACTTGGAAATTTCATATTCCTTCACTTGTAAAAATAATTTAATCAAAACAGCTTAAAAGATTTCTTCAATTTTAATCATCTTCTTTCTTCAAATGTTTAGTCATAAAGCATCACTTTCAGTCTTTGTCTGATTAGTACTGAGAACAGAAACTACCTCTTTCCCTCAACTTTCTAAGGAGAGTTTTTGCAATTACAAGAAATATTTGTTTATGAAGAAATTGAGGGGATAACTATGATGCAAATTAAGAATCCATTATGAAAGTCAGTAGGTAATTAGGAATTTCTATGACCAGAAATGAGGGTAGCCATAAAAAGGATTATCAAAAGGACAATCTGAGGGTGCTGGAAGGTGAACAGAAAGAACCCCAAGTAGGAGAGAAAAAAGCAGCTCATGGTAGCAAAGTTATCAGTGAAAAAGCAATTTCCCAGGGTGCTGCACTGTAATCAGGGAAGGGAAACTCTTAATTGCCTGGAAATTGACAATGGACCCTAAAAGAACCCAGTGAAAAAAGTGCTCTTAGAGATCATGCCTGAAACCTGTCCACCATAGGTAACCCTGTTGGTATTTAAAATACCAACAGGGTTACCTATGGTGGACAGGTTTCAGGCATGCTTCCAAACTAGAAAGAAAGAGAGGTTGATCACTTGTGAATGATTAGCCACTGATAACATTATGAATAACAATGGAATGCTGTCATATATATATCCAGAAGATGAACCCTCAGGTTGGAAGGCGCTCAAACTATGGTTGGAGAAGAGCTGCCTCCTCAATGTAAAGTTGACCTTAACGAGGTGAAGGGAGCAAAGTTTTCTAACTTCATTTGCTGATGGGTCATAATTAAAGATGAGAAGAAACTGCTGCAAACATCCACTAACAATGTGGAATATACATGGTAGGAATATAGGAAAATTGGAAGTCGAAGTTGTCAAAAACAAAATGGAACACATAAAGATCAATATCCTAGGCATTGCTGTTAAGAGATGCTGAGTCAGTTTTGACTTATAGTGAGCCAATGCATAACAGAATGAAGCACTGCCCAGTCCTGTGCCATCCTCACAATTGTTGTTACATTTGAGCCTCTTAGTGCTACCACTGGGTCAAATCCATCAAGTTGGTGGTCTTCCTCTTTTTTGACAACCCTCCATTTTAACAAGCATGATGTCCTTCTCCAGGTACTGATTCTTACTGACAATATGTCTGAAATATGAGGCATCTAAGGAGCAAATAATCCAAGAAGCTGGGTTCTATGAAGAAAAACATGACATCAGGATTGGAGGAAGACTCATTAACAAACTGCGATATGCAGATGATACAACCTTGCTTGCTGAAATTTTCTGATGAAGAACAAAAAGCACAGCCTTTGGTATGGATTGCATCTCAATGTCAAGAAA
>NW_006408908.1:1487175-1514995 GCF_000296735.1 Chrysochloris asiatica
GTAGTGAGGTGGCCCAGGATTGGATAGTGTTTCGTTCTGCTGTGTATCAGGTCACTATGAGTCAGAACTGACTCAATGGTACCTAACAACAACAAAAGGAACATTCTGGCTGTATTTCTTCCAAGACAGATCTGCTTGGAAAGTATCATGGCAGTCCATGATACTTTTAATTTTTTTCTTCAACACCAGAATTCAAATGAATCAATTCTAAGGTCTTCCTTATTTGTCCACCTTTCACATACAACTGAGATAATTCAAAATTATTATGGCTTGGTTCAGGTGTACCTTAGTTCTCAAAGTGATATCTTTGTTTTGTTTGTTTGTTTTTAACACTTTGAAGAGGTCTTGTGCAGCAGATTTGCCTAGTGCAAAGTCATTTGATTTCTTGACTGCTGCTTCCAGGAGTGTTGATTGTGGATCAAAGCAAAATAAAGTCTATGACAAGGTCAATCTTTTCTCACTTTGTCATGATGTTATTTATTGGTCCAGTTGTGAGGATTTTGTTTTCTTTATATTGAGGTCCAAACCATATCATAGGGTGTAGTGTCTGATTTTCATTAGTAAGTATTCTAAGTCATCTTTGCTTCCAGAAAGAAAGGTTGTATCATCTGCCTATTTTTTTGCTATTAAATGCCATCCAGTAGGTTTCAACTAATAGTGACTCTATATAGGGTTTCTGAGGCTTTCAAATATTTGCAGAAGCAGAAAGTCACATATTTCTCCCATGGATTGGCTGGTGGGCTTGAACCATGGCCTTTGTGGTTCCCAGTCCAGTGCTTGTCATATGAAGCCACTGCTCTCCCCATCATCTCCACATAGCAGGTTGTTAATGAGCCTTTCTTCAATCCTGATGCACACTGGGAATGACAAACTTAAGAGGAATGGTGCTATATTCTTATAAAAAAGAGCATTTCAGGATCTATCTTGAAGTAATGCTGTCTGAGATTGGATATTATCCATGCACTGTCAAGAAAGAGCAGTTAATACCACTATTATTCAAATTCATATACCAAACACTAAAACCAATCATGATGAAATTAAAGAATTCTGCCAACTTTTTCAGGCTTTTTTTTTTTTGAAATCAATTTTCAGAAATTGATCAAACACTCAATCAAAATGCATTGATAATTACATGTGATTGGAATGTCAAAATTGGAAACAAAGAATAATAGTTGTAAAATGTGGCCTTAGAGATAGAAATGATGAACCATGATAGAATTTTGCAAGGCCAATGACTTCTTAATTGAAAATAATTTTTCTTTTCTTTTCAACAACATAAAAAGCAACCTCACAGGATGGATTACACAGGAATCAAATTGACTACATCTATGGGAAAAGACAATGGAGTAACTGAATACCATCAGTCTAAACAACACCAGGAACAGACCATCAATTACTCATATACAAGTTTAGGCTGAAGCTTAAGAAAATTAAAACACATCCATGAGAGTCAAAATATGATCTTGACTATATATCTATCACACCTGAATTTAGAGACCATATCAAGAGCAGTGTTGATGCATTAGACACTAATTATCAAAGACCAGAAGGTTTGAGAGATGATATCAAGAACATCATACAGGAAGAAAGCAGAAGGTCATTAAAAAGACAGGAAAGAAAGAAAAGACAAAAAGGATGTCGCAACAGACTCAGAAACTTGCTCTTGTATGTAGAAGCTAAAGCAACTGGAAGGAATGATGAAGTAAAAGAGCTGAACAGAAGATTTCAAAGGGCAGCTTAAGAAGAAAAAGTAAAATACTATAATGAAATGTGCAAAGATCTGGAGTTAGAGAATAAAAAGGGAAGAACTCGCTCAGCCTTTCTCAAGCTGAAAGAAATTAAGAAAAACTTCAAGTCTAGGGTTGTAATACTGAAAGGTTCTATGGGCAAAATGGAGTCCTGGTGTGGCACTATAGGATAAGTACTGGACTGCAAGGTGGGTTAGAACCACAAGGTTGGTGGTTCAAACTCATCAGCCACTCCTTGGAAACCCTACACAGGGTTGCTATGAATTAGAACCTATTTGATGGCACTTAATAGCAACAACATGGGCAAAATATTGAATAATGAAGAAAGCATCAAAAGAAGATGGAAAACATATGGAGTTAGTGTACCATAATTAGTGTTCAGTTATTTCAAGAGGTAGCATATGATCAAGAACCGATGGTATTGAAGGGAGATGTCCCAGCCACACTGAAGGCATTCACAATAAACAAGGCTTCAGGAATTGACAGAATACAAGTTGAAATGTTTCAGCAAACTGTTGTAGACTGTTGCTACTGCCTTGTCCATGCCAAGAAACTTGGAACACAGCAACTTGGCTAATTGATTGGAAATGATCAATATTTGTACCCATTCCAAAGAGAGGTGACTCAACGGAGTGTGGAAGCCATTGGACAATAGCATATGCTGCTTCTTGAAATGACTGAATATTGACCAGGTTTTTATGGTACAATTATTCTGTATGTTTTCTATCTTCTTTTGATGCTTTCTTCATCATTAAATATTTTGCTTAATATCATTAATATCACACTGATGTAAAATTTTGCTGAAGACATTTAAAATATAGTTGCAGCGGTACATTGACTGACATCTGCTAGATATTCAAGTCAAATTCAGAAAAGGATGTGCAATAATGAATATCATTACTTACATCAGTTTCTCTTGGCTGAAAGCACAGAGTACCAGAAAGATGTTTACTTGTACTTTATTGACTATGCAAAGACATTCAACTGTTGTATCAAAGTAGACTATGTTATGTTGAATCATAACAGAATAGCATTTTGAAGAATAGGTATTCCAGACCAGTCAATTGTGCTCTGAGGAACCTGTATACAGAGCAGCCAGCACTAGGTAGAACAGAACAAAAGGATACAATATGGTTTAAAATCGGGAAAGGAGTGTGCCAGGACTGTATCCTTTCACCATACTCATTCAATCTGTATGCTGAGCAAATTATCAGAAAAGCTGTATTTTATGAAGAAGAACTTGGAATCAGGATTTAATGAAGACTTATTCACAACCTACGTTATGCAGATAACACAATCGTACTTGTTGGAAATGAAGAAAACTTGAAATACTTACTGATGAAGATCAAAAACTACAACGTTCAGTATGGTTTGCACCTTTATGTAAAGAAAATGAAAGTCCTCACAACTGGACAAATAAACAAAATCATGATTAAAGTCATGAGAAAAGATTGGTGTTGTCATACACTTTAGTTTGCTTGGACCCACAACCAACTCTTAAGGTAGCAATAACAGTGGTATTGTATGTCATCAAGTCGGTTCCAACTCAAGGCTGTAAATCTTTATGGGAGTAGAATGCCTCATCATTCTACTATGGAACAACTGGCAGTTTTGAACTGCTTACCTTGAAGTTAGCAGCCCAACACATAACCCACTATGCTACCAGAGCTCCTTGCTCAAGGAAGCAGCAGTCAAGAAATCAATGTATTGCATTAGGCAAATCTGCTGCAAAAGTTCTCTTTAAAGTGTACAAGAGCAAAGATGTCAATTTGAGGATTAAGGTGCACCTGAATCAAGCCGTGGTGTTTTCATTCGTCTTGTATCAATGCGAAAGTTAGACAACGAATAAGGAAGACTATAGAAGAACTGATGCATTTGAATTTTGATGTTGATTTAGAATATTGAAAGTAATGTGGAACAAATATATCTATCCTAAAAGTACATCCAGAATGCTCCTTAGAAACAAGGATTGTGACACTTCATTTATGCTACTTTGGACATATTGTCAGGAAGGACAAATCCCTGGAGATGGACATCATGCTTGGAAAAGCAGAAGGTCGGTGAAAAAGAGAAATATCTCTAATGAAATGGATTAACACAGTGCCTTTCATAATGGTCTCAAAAACAGTTGTGAGGATGGTATAAGACTGGGCAGTGATTCATTCTGTTGTTCATGAAGTCGTTATGAATTGGAATCAATTCAATATAATAGCACCTAACAACAACAGTCATTCACCATCATGTGTGTTGCTTTTGTTATCATTTTCATTGCTGTTATCACAGTGATCGTCACCATCATCTTCACCACTAACACATGCTAAATACCTACTTCACCCTCCTGTTAGTTCATTACAAAATGTCTATTTCATAGGAAAGGAAAGTGAGACTTTGAGAAGTGAATTATCTCTGTAGTGCATTACCTTAAAGGTAGATAGCCTTTAAAGAGGATGCAAGTCTGTATGACTTATGCTTGTAACTCTTATACTAATCTGCCTCAAGGAAGCCTTGGTAGCTGAAGGTTAAGTGCTAAGCTACTAATCAAATGGTGAGTGCTTAGAACCCACCCAGTAGCTCTTAAGGAGGAAGACTTGGTGATCTGGTACCACAAAAATTATAGCATAGGAAATCTGTGAGGCAATTCTACTCTATCAATGGGGTTGCTACAAGGAAAAATAGACTTTATGGAACCTCACAACAACACCAATTTGTCTCAAAAAATATAATCTAGAGACCAAATATCTTAGGAGTCAAACTTAACAAGTTAGTTTGGACCTAGAAAAACCCTCCCCAAATTACCTGAGTAAAAGAAAAGTAGACTCTACAAGGAACTTGATAGTTTGCTCTAAATGCTGAATAAACTTTAGTTATCCCTCTGCCATTTTCCCATAGCTTCTCGAGTACTCATTGAAATGTACTACAATCACTTGTTTATTAGTCTGTGTCCTTCACTATGTAGTTGTTCCCTGAAGGGAGACTCAACATGTGTCCATTTGGTAGTGAACTGGTTAAGAGTCAGACTGCTAACTTCAAGGACAGCAGTTTGAAAGCACCAGTCATTCTGTGGGAGAAAGACGAGACTTTCTGCTCCCGTAAAGATTTACAACCTTGGAAATCCTATGCAAGGTTGCTATGAGTTGAAACCAACTCCAGGGCACATAACTATATTATAATGGCCCTGTAGGATAAGCACTGGACTGCTAACTGAAAATTTGACAGTTCAAACTTGCCAGCCACAGATCGCTATGAGTCTGAACCAACTTGACAGCACAGAACACTAACAAGAGCATTTGGTTCATAGAGGATTTTGGTGTATCTGAACCAAGTTATAGTTTTTTAATTGCCTCAGATTTACAATAAAGTTAATTAAAAAGGAGACAGAAAAAGAATTGACACATGGAACTCTGGTATTGGCGAAGAATATTTGAATATACTGTCAGAAGAACAAACATATCAGCCTTAGAAGAAATGCAACTAGAATATTCCTTTGAAGTGAGAATGCTGAGCCTTTGATTCACTTACTTTAGGCATGTCATTAGGAAAGGCCATCTTTGGGCCTTTGGATTTTTCAACTCTCTTGAACTTTTAAAAGTAGAAATAAACTTTTGGGTTTTTTTAAAAGAAAAGAAAGAAAGGACATCATATTTGGTAAAGTCGAAGGCCAAAGGAAAGGAATGGAAGCCCTCAATGACCTAAAAAGCACAATTGTCATAACAGTATACTCAAACATCCCAGCATTCATGAAGATGGCCCAGGACTGGGCAATGTTTTGTTGTGTTATACGTAATGTCCCAGTGAGTCACAATTGACTCAACAGCAGCTAACAATAACTATGACAACTACACAACTGGTCATCAGTAAGCGTTGAGGAAATGAATGCATGACAGAGTATTCAAATTATTGATTGTGGAGTCACAGACTTCTCTCAATCTCTGGAGCTTCATTGAGGATCTTCTAGTTCAGTATCCTCAGAAAAGCTTTGCTGATGGAACATTTGAAATGTGAACAAACTCCTTCATGCATTGGGTTAAGCTCAATTTAGTTATTTGTTTTGTTTTGAGTGAGTGGACATCAAGGATTGCTACTCCTTGCTTTAACCAAAGAAGCCTTTCGCTTACACGGAGAACATTACTAAATTATATGTAAGTCTCAATTCTTCTCAAATCTTATGTTTTTGTTGCTGCATCCTCTCCCAGGCTTTTAGTTATCTGACTTGTTCTCTTGGACATCTCTCCAACTGCTTCTGCTCTTGCCTAGTTTACTACCTGGTTTAGATCACAGAACAAAAGTCTAGAGGTCAGCAAAGTCTGTTGGTGCTGACTCTCTTGAGAGCTTTACTATATTTACTATATCCAGAAAAAACACTCCTGTGCCGTCTATGAGGAGAAATGCATAGGCTAGTTGTTTCTAAAACCAAAGGTTCCTATCTAAAGCTTTCAAATCTGAAAATGAATGGGCTTGAAGTTCTTTTTAAACTTGATTGGTTTACTTGACCTGACTCAATTTGTCCTAACATTCTTACTTCATTTCCCAATGAAAGCAGTTTGTAATCATAAACTGGTTTTTTCCCACCTCCTCTTGCTGTTGGCCTCTTCCCCTTGCAGATAACACAGAATGGGTTTAGTTCTGGTTGATTACAGCTATTCCCGTCTTTGTTATCTTGAGATGGGTTACTATGTCAAAGAAGCAGTATTTTCACCATTGAAGGCAGCATCTTGATGTTTACTGATGATCTACAAAAAAGTTTGATGAACAACAAGAAAGATATTCAGGTAGGAAGCGTTAGAGAGACTAGGTTTTCCTGTTTACAGAGATTAGACAACAGTTCAATTCGACACATCAACTTTTCTTTGTGTGATGCATCAGAAGTTGAATTTGCTCTTAACCACTTTGAAGTCGTGGTGCACTTTGAGAATGAATTTCCAACTTTGAAGGATTTAGTTTTGTTTACAGGCAATAAAAACGTAATAAAAATCTTGAGCCCATTTTGAACTGGCTTTGTTTCTAAATTTCAGTTCAGCCTAACCCCTTTCTTTCTGTAGTCCTGTTATCTTTTGAGCTGTTAGCCAATATAAGGTCTAAGTCAGCATTTTGGGCTAGAATGGTGTTTGATACTGGTTTCTGCTTATGGAATCAAAATTGTTTTTTTGTACAAATTGTGGGAACAAAGAGCTTTGTTAAACCTGACACTCTACTTGTGGTTTATAGGTGTTAAAAACATTTTCTCTCATGAGGGAAGACCTTAAAAAATGCTTGTAATTAGCACTTTTGATAATTCTGTACTAAGAATGAATGGATGAGTGGCTCATCTGGGTGATTGTAGAACCTGCACACAGTTAGACATAACCATAAAGAAGAATCATTTTGAATTATACTATTTCTGTGTTACCTCAAGAAAAAAACAGCTTACGTGCATCAGTGCTTGGTATCAGAAGTGCGGTATTAAGGCAACAGTTTGCAGGATACTCCAAAAAATGAGAGAGATTATTTGCTCAATTATGCGGTTTTCAATTTAGAGATTTAAAAAAATCATCCAGATGTGAGTCATTATTTTAATAAGAATCATACTAGTCACTTAAGGGAAGGCAAGAGTTGACTAAACCAAGCAATTGGGCTGTTCAGGATTGTGAAGGTGGTGGTGGTTTTGTGCCAACCTGCAGAGGTTTCTGAGGCTTCCATAAATCTTTACAGGGGAAGAAAGTCTCACTTCCACCCATGGATCAACTGGTAGATTCGAACTGCTGACCTTAATGGTAATGCTGATAGCTGTTGTTAAGTGCTGTCGAGTCAGTTCTGACTCATAGCAACCTTGTATCGGGTTTCCAAGGAGCAGCTGGTAGGTTTGAACTGCAGACCTTGTGGTTCATAGTTCAGTGTTGATCCTACAGCACCACACCAGAAGTTCAATGCTGATGTAATAAACATTAATATCTTAAAGGGAAAAAAAGAAAAGAAACTTGGAAAATCATGCCACTGAATGGCGGAGTAGACTAGGATTTTGTAGTAGCATTGTCTGTCATTTTGCCCCAGTTTGATTGAAGAGGTCAATTTCATAATGATTTTAATTTGTGTTCCAGATAAGGGTTTCAAAGACACTTTATATAATTAGAAATAGGTCATTTGGTATTGGTAAGTGATTTGCAGCTGTGCAACTCATTCCTATCAAAGTAGGTCAGGCCAGTGTCCTGCTAAGCACAATTTTACTCATTTAAGAAGGAGTTCAGTTATCACAATAAAAATGCATGTAGTATCTGAAAACAAGGAGGAAAACATAAGAATTAGTCATTCCTCCCTCCAAAGTAATGGTCTGTGAATTACAATCTATTCAGCTGGAATTGGGCAAGAAAGACAAACCAAGCAGTCAGATTTCAAACTAGAATGGGAGATGAACAAGAATGACAGCAAACATTGTCTTTAAAGCAAAAATATTATATTCCTGTTGTTGTCGAGTTGGATCCAACTCATAAGAATCATTTATAGGGTTTCCAAGGAGCAGTTGGTGAGTTTGAACCATCAACCTCATGGTTAGCAGTCAAATACTTATCCTGCAGTACCACACCAGAACTCCAATCCAGTTAATTTAGAAATTCTGTCCAATCTGGTATTTGGATTTTGTTGTTGTTGTTGTTATTGTTAAGTGGTATCCAGAAAGGAGGTTGAATTAGTTACTATCAGGAGTCCTGAGTCCTGGTGTGGCATTGTGGATTACCGTTCTGGACTGCAAGGTTGATTTGAGTCATAATGTTGGCAGCTGAAGCTCACCAGCCACTCCTCAGAAACCCTATACAGGATGGCTATGAGTCGGAACCTACTCAACAGCACTTAACAACAACAATAAGGAGTCCTAGTGGTGCTGTAGGATAAACACTGGACTGCTAACTGAAAGACTCCAGTTCCAACCCACCAGTCATTCTGTTGGAGAAAGATGAGGCTTTCTGCTGCTATAAAGATTTGTAGCCTTGGGAACCCTACGCATGGTTGCTATGAGTTGAAATGGATTCAATGGCAGTGGGTTTGTGGTTTATTAGCAAACATAAGGAGCTCTCATGGGTTAACATGGGTTAACATCAGGCTTCTAACTGAAATGGTGGCTGTTGGAACCCAGTCTGCTTCTGTAAGGATGCTAGCCTCAGAACCCTATGGAGCATCTCTACTCTGTCCTAGGTGGTTGCTATGAGTTGGAATCGATTTGACAGCAGTAGATAAGTTGATAAAGATAACACTTCCCAGGTCAAAAGGTATGGTTAAAAACAAACAAACAAACAAACAAACAAAGAGATTAAAAGAGTCACTTGCTTGCAAGCATTTCCAGCTGCTTTCGAATCACCAACATGGATAAACGAATTTGAGATTGTTCTTACTCAGTAGAATTCTCCATATTGAACATGACATAAATTTCAGAGATGTTGTTTTTAAGTGCTATTGAGCCAATTCTGACTCATCGTGACCCTGCATAGTGTTTCTAAGGTGTCGCTGGTGGGTTTGAGCCACCGACATTGTTAGCAGTCCACTGTTTATCCTACAGTGTCACCCCAGGTCAGAGATGTTATTCTGTGAAAAACAACAACCAAACAACAACATAGAGGCCATATTATGAAAGGTATTCGTTGATTCAGAAGAACTTTTGTTATTTTGTTGTTGTTGTTAGGTGCTGTCCAGGCCAGTTGGTTCTGACTCAGAGCGAACCCAGTTACGACACAACAAAGTGCTTCCATCCTCAGAATCATTGCTTTGTTTGAACTCATTGTGGTAACCACTGTGTCAATCCATCTTAATGGAAGTCTTCCTCTTTTTGGTTGATGCTCTACTTTACCAAGAATGATATTTTTCTCTAGGTTCTCTCCTGAACACATATTCAAAGTATGTGATGAAGTCTTGTCTTTCTTATTTCTGAGGAGCATTTTGACTGCTTATCCAAGACAGATTTGTTTGTTCCTACGGGAGCCATACTTTCACAGTGATTAAGCTCTTGGTTGCTAAGTGATAGGTCAGAGACTGGAGTCTACTAGTCAATCTGATGGGGAGAGAGATGGCAGTCTGGTTCTGTAAGATTATAGATTTGGAAACTCTTTAGACAATTCAACTCTGTTGAATTGTACTACAGGGTTGCCCTGTATTACTATTATTGTTATGTGCCATTGAGTCGGTACTGACTCATGGCAACCTTATGCACCTGATGCACAAAATAACAAAACAGTGCCCTGTCCTATGTCAACCTAACAATCATTATTACACTTGAGCCCATTGCTTCTGCCAATCCATCTTGTTGGGGGTCTTCCTCTTTTTCACTGTCCCTCCATGATGTGGGTTAATGCACTAAACTGCAAGGTCTGTTTGAACTGCAAAATCAGTGGTTCAGGCTCACCAGCTGCTCCTCAGAAACCCTATACAGAGTCTCTATGGATTGGAACCGACTTGATGGCACTTAACAACAACAGCAACCACTTTACCAAGCACGATGTCCTTCTCCAGGGACTGGTTCCTCCTGATAACATGTCCAAAGTATGAGTGATAAAGTCTTGCCATCCTGGTTTCCAGGGAACATTCTGGCTATACTTCTTTCAACACAGATTCGTTTGCTCTTTTGGCAGTTCATGGTACTTTCATAATCTCCTCCAACACCATAACTCAAATGGATCAATTCTTCTACAGTCTTCTTTATTCATTGTCCAACTTTTACATGTATATGAGGTTATTGAAAATATCATGGCTTGAGTCAGGTGCACCTTAGTCCTCATACTGACATCTTTGCTTTTGAAAGCTTTAAAGAGGTCTTAAGCAGTGGATTTGCTTAATGAAATAAGTCGTTTGATTTTTTAACTGCTGCTTCCATGAGTGTTGACGGTTGATCTCAGCAAAATCAAGTCTTTGACAACTTCAATCTTTTTTCCATTTGCATGGATATTATTTATAGGTCCAGTGGTGAGGAATTTTGTTTTCTTTACTGGTTCAACCATTTGGAAGGCTGTGGTCTTTAATCATCATCAGTAAATATTTTAAGCCCTTTTGACTTTCAGCAAGCAGGTTGTATTATCTGCATATTGCGGGTTGTTAATGAGTATTCCTTCAATCCTGATGCCACGTTTCTCTTTAAATAATCCAGCTTCTCAGATTATTTGCTTAGCATACAGATTGAAAAAGTGTGGTGAAAGAGTACAACCCTGGGGCACACCTTTCCTAACTCTAAACCATTTGGTGCTCCCTTGTTCTATTCGAACAACTGCCTTTTGTCTATGTACTGGTTGCTCATGAGCACAACTAAGTGTTCTGGAATACTCATTCTATGCAATGTTGTCCATAGCTTGTCATGATCCATGCAACTGAAAGCTTTTGTGTAGTCAATAAAGCACAGGCAAACATCTTTCTGGTATTCTCTGTTTCAGCCAAGATCCATTTGATGTCAGCAATGATAGCCCTCATTCCACATTCTCTTCTGAATCTGGCTTGAATCTCTGGCAGTTCCCTGTTGTAGCTGTTTTTAAATTATCTTTAGCAAAATTTTACTTGCATGCATATTAATGACAATTATTTCCACATTCGGTTGGGTCACTTCTCTTTGGAATAGACTCAGATATGGATCTCTTCCAATCAGTTACCGAAGTAGCTGTCTTCCCAATTTCTTGGCATAGATAAGTGAGTGCCTCCAGTGCCACATCAATTTGTTGAAAGATTTCAATTTGTATTCCATCAATTCCCAGAGCCTTGTTCTTTGGCATTGACTTCAGTTTACCTTGGACTTCTTCTTTCAGTATCATTGGCTCTTGATCATATGCTACCTGTTGACATGGTTGAACATTGACATTTCTTTTTGGTACAGTGGCTCTGCATATTCCTTCCATCTTATTTTGATGCTTTCTGCATCATTCAATATTTTGTCCATTGTTGTTGCTATTGTTAAGTGCCGTTGAGCTGGTTCCAACTCATAGCTACCCTGTATAGCATTTCCAGGGAGCAGCTGGTGAGTTTGAACCTCTGACGTTGTGGGAATGGAATCCTTTAATACCACAAGTGAGGGCTTGAATTTTTTCTTCAGTTCCCTTAGCTTGAGAAATGCTGAAGGTGCTCTTCCCTTTTGATTTTCTAATTCCAAGTCTTTGCACATTTCATTATAATATTTGGCTTTGTCTGCTCAACCTGCCCATTGAAATTTTCTATTTATCTCTTTTATCTTCTCATTTCTCCTATTTACATTCCATTTGTACCCTGGCCAACAAGTTTCAATCTCTTCTGACATTCACTTTGAACTTTTCCATCTTTCTTGTCTTTTTTTTTTTATTGACTTTTTGCTTCTTCCTGTATGATGTTCTTGATGTCATCCCACAACTCTTCTAATCTTCAATCATTAGTTACTAATTTATCAAAACTCTTCTTGAGATGATCTCTAAATTCAGGTGGGATATGTTCAAAGTCACCTTTTGGCTCTTGTGGACTTGTTTTAATTTTATTCAGCTTCAGCCTGAACTTGCACATGAGCAATCGGTCTGTTCCACAACCTGCCGCTGTCCTGATTTTAACTGATGATGACAAGTTATCCCACTATTTCTACAGAAGTAGGCAATTTGATTTCTGTGTATTCCATGAAATGAGGTCCATGTGTATAGTAGTCTTTTGTGTTTTTTTTTTTAAAGTTGTTTGCAATGAAGACGTCATTGGTCTTGCCAAATTCTATCATGTGATCTCCAGCATAATTTCTGTCACCAAGGCCATATTTTCCAATGACTATTCTTTCATCTTTGTTTAGAACCTTTGCATTCCAATCACCAGTAATTATCAATACATCTTGATTGCATGTTTGATTAATTTCAAACTGAAGAAGTTGCTAGAATTCTTCAATTTCATTATCACTGGCTTTAGTGGAGGTTTTGTAAATTTGTATTATGGTTGTATTAACTGATCTTCCTTGTAGACATAATGATATTATACTATCACAATCAGCATTACACTTCAAGATAGATCTTGCAATGTTCTTTTTGATGATGAATTTGACACCATTCCTCTTCAATTTGTCATTCCTTCATAGTAAACCACATGGTTGTCAGATTAAAAATTACCAATACTTGTCCATTTCATTTCAATAATGCCTAGGATATTGATGTTTGTGTGTTCCATTTCATTTTTGAAAACTTCTAATTTTCCTAAATTTGTATTTCATGCCATCCATGTTCTTGTTATTAATGGATGTTTACAGCTATTTCTCTTCATTTTGAGCTGTGCCCCATCAACAAATGAAGGCCGCAAAAGCTTTACTCCATTTGTGTCCTCTACTTTGAGGAAGCAGCTCTTGCCCAGTGGTATTTTGTGTGCCTTCCAACCTGAGGGGTTCATTTTACAACACTATAACTAACAATATTCTTGTGCTTTTCATCTTGTTTCAAGTATTCAGTGTTCTGGTGCTATCTGACAGTGTTCCACTGCTATTCATAAGGCTTTCAGTGACTAAATATTCAGAAATAGTCCATCTTAATCAACTTGATGACAGTGGACTTTTGTCACCCTAGATTCTGTAAGTGTATGACTAAATGTCTGAAAATATTAAAATTGTATATTTTGAGAAAATATTTATTGTTTTTTCATTGTTGTTAGTTGCCATCATGTTGGCTGTGACTCACAGTGAACTTGCATATAATAGAACAAAATGGTTCCAGGTTTTGCACCATATTCATGATCCTTGGTGTGTTTGAGTCCATTGTTGAGCTACTGTATCAGTCTACCTTATTGTGGTTTTCTCTCATTTGCATTGGTTCTCTACTTTATCAAACACGATGTACTTTCCTACTAAAGGCTAAATATAATGGGTATATAATGGATATACAATATGAAGTTATGAGAGTGGGTGGCAGTCAAGTTGCAAAGAAAATGACTCGTGTTTGTCAACTCATGTCTCATCCTGGTGAGTACCTCCCAATGTATAGATCACCCTACTATTCTCCATCATTGCAATACAGTTTAACTCCTTTTCCTGGAACTAGAAACAGGTCTAATTTCTAGTGAATTTCCAGTTGACCTCAGTATTCTTGAGATTCTGAGGAGGAGGCAGAGACTTTTTACTCCTGGTGGCTTCTTAATCATACAAACTAATGCCTTGGCTGTTAGGCTGGGCCATTTACCAACCAATGATAGGCCAACATTTGACTGGAATGGAAAGTTAAGATGGATCAGAGGCTATGATAGTGAACTTCTTGCTCTTGGCAATTGTCCTCATCAGCTCATTCTTGGGCAAAGAGTTAGCTTTGGGGATCCCTTGTAGTCTTTGTGGATGACTTTCATTTTTCACAAGGTAGAGGTGAGAGGAAAACACATTTATTTGCCAAAGACTGGTGCTTGGCACCCAAAACTCTTAGAACACCAATTTGTGCAGATTTTCCTTAAACTGTAAGTAAATAAAAACCTATCAAAACAGTGATAAGAAAAGTTAATGCAGGTGGCAAGGAAATTTGGAGAAAAAAATGATCTTTATCTCAATCTATAGCTAGAATTTTCCTTTAGGATGGAACCATCTCAGAAAAGAAAGAATCTGATTACAGATGTTTCAGATGTCTGCATGTCTAGCTGTCTCAGTACCTTTCAATTTCCCATAAACTTGAACACTGTGAGTAACAGAATAAACCCTTGTATAGCATAGTGGTTAAGCACTCAACTGCTAACCAAAAAGCCAGTAGTTCTGATAGCAGATGTTTCAGATATCTAGATGTCTAAGCACTTTTTCTGGTGTGGCACAGTGGGTTGGACTACAAGGTCTTTTGAATCACAAGGTAGATGGTTCAAGCTCACCAGCTGCTCCTTGGAAACACTATACAGAGTCTCTATGAGTCAGAACTGACTTGATGGCACTTAACAACAACAACAACAACAACAAGTACCTTTCAGTTTCCCATCAAAATGAACATATGGGTGATAGAAAGAGCCCATGTGGTACAGTGCTTAAGCATTCTGCTTCATACTGAAAGAAAGACCAACAGTTTGAACTCTAGCAGCATCTCAGGAAAAATATGTGACAATCAGCTTCCCTTAAGATTGTTGTTTTTGTTAAGTGCCGTCAAATCGGTTCCGACCCTAGCGATCCTGCATGCATAGGGTTTCTGAGGAGTAGCTGGTGGGTTTGAGTCACCAACTTCATAGTGAGCATTCCCGTGCTTGTCCTACAACACCACAGATTACAGCCTAGGAAAACTATGGGGGAGTGTCTGTAGGGCTGTTATGACTCATGATCAACTTCACAGTGCCTAACAACATGGTTGATCATATCTGAATGTATCAGATTCTATATTTATTTGATTTTAATAGGTTTGTCATCAAAGTTAAACTAAATTTTGTTCTGGATGTTACAAGCATAAAGACCTAGAAACATACTTTGCTCCATTTTTGAAATGATTGATGTATTATTGGACTGCAAAACCAAACTGTGGCTTGGAAACAATCTGATATTATCTGAAAATCTTTTCAAAAAATGCAAGTGTGGTATTATTTTTTTTTTCTAGCTGCTCTGCCTTATGAGTATTTTAGGTGCCTGTCTGATTGGGCTCAGATGTGAATAAGTGGTGAAGAGTTAAAAAAAAAAATGTTTCTTAACTCTAAGGATTAAAGTAGTTCAAATTATATGCATCTCTCATACTTTGGTAGTCTGCCCCACATACTGCACCATGCTATAGGCTGTTGTTTTTAGCAAATACTAGCAGTCAGTTCTGACTCACAGAGACCCTATGCACAAGACAACGAAACCCTGCCTGGTCTTGTGCCATCCTCACAATTGTTGTTATGCTAAGTCCATTGTTGCTACCACTGTGTCAATCCATCTTATTGAGAGCCTTCCTCTTTTTTATTGACCCTCCAATTTACTAAGAATGATGACCTTTTCCAGGGACTGATCCTTCCTGATGATGTGTCCAAAGTATGAGAGTCAAAGTCTCACCATCCTTGCCTCTAAGGAGCATTCTAGCTGCACTTTTTCTAAGACAGATTTTGTTTGTTCTTCGGGCAGTACATGGGACTTTCAATATTCTTCACAAACATCATAATTCAAATGATTTGATTCTTCAATTGTCATACTTTTTCGTTGTCCATCTTTTGAATGCAGATGAGGCAATTGAAAATACCATGTCTTAGGTCAGGCGTACCTTAGTCCTCAAAGTGACATCTGCGGGCTTTAACATTTTTTTTTTTTAATATAAATTTTTGTTGTGAATCGAGTGATAGCTTACATGGGAGGACATTGGTTTTATACTCACGGCTTCATTGCAATGATTACAATCTCCTCTGTGCATCATCATTCAACAGTATTTGCTTTTATTCCTGCTGTTTAACATTTTAAAGAAGTATTTTAACAGTAGATTTGTCTAGTGCAATATTTTGTTTGATTTCTTGACTGCTGCTTCCATGAGTGTTGATATTGGATTCAAGCAAAACAACGTCTGACAACTTCATTTTTTTCTCCATTTATCATGATGTTCTTTATGGTTCCAGTTTTCTTTTACTTTATATTGAAGTACAATCTATACTGAAGGCTGTAGTATTTCAAGGCTTTGCTTCTAGCAAGCAAGGTTAAGTCATCTACATATCAGACATTGTTAATGAGTCTTCCTCAATTCTGACATCATGTTCTTCTTCATATAATCCATTTTTTCAGATTATTTGTTCAGCATATAGATTGAAAAAGCATGTTAAAAGGAAACAATTCTGGGTACATACCTCTTTCCTAATCTTAAACAATTCTGGGTACATACCTCTTTCCTGATCTTATCCCCTTGTTCTATTCCAATGGTTGTCTCTTGGTCTATGTACAGGTTCCTCATGAGCACAATTAAACATCCTGGGATTCCCATTCTTTACAATGTTATCCATAGTTAGCTATGATCCTCACAGTGGAATGACTTTGCATATTCAACAAAGTGTAAACAAGCAGTTTTCTTTCAGACAAGATCCATCTGACATCGGTAAAGATATCCCACATTTCACACCCTTGTCTGAATTTAGCTTGAATTTCTGGCATCTCTCTGTCAATGTACTCTTGCAACTAGTTTTGAATTATTTTCTGCAAAATTAAACTTGCATATTATATTAATGATTTTGTTAGATGATGTCCATATTTCACGGAGTCATCTTTCTTTGGAATGGGCTCAAATATGGATCTCTTCCAGTTGGTTGGCTAGATAGGTGTCTTCTAAATTTCTTGACATAGATGAGTGAGTCCTCCCAGTGCTGCATCAGTTTGTTGAAACATTTCAATTTGCCCTGGAGCCTTGTCTTTATGTCAATTCCTTCGGAGCAACTTGAAAGGGCTTCTTCTAATAGGGTTTCTGAGGCTGTGAATCTTTATGGGAGCAGAAAGCCTCACCTTTCTCCCATGAAACCTCTGGTAGTTTTGAACTTCTGACCGTAGTGGTGGTTGTCGTGTGCTGTGGAGTTGGTCCTGACCCATAGCAACCCTACTATGTTGTGTGTTTGTTTTTAGGTGCCATCAAGTTGGTTCTGACTCATAGTGACTCTATGCACAACAGAATGAAACACTGCCCAGTCTTGTGCCACCCTCACAATTGTTGTCATGCTGATCCATGTGCTCTTTATAGTTTAGAAATCACCATATTTATGAAATGTCTTCTCTGAAAGGATAAAGAAATGAGGAATAGTAGCTGACTCTTGTGTGAAGCATTATGGAACTGGCAGACAAGGAATTGAAACTTACTTTTCACTATATTCTTGTAACCTTTAATTTTCCCATGAATGTGGATTGCTGGTGTTGGTTTTGAGCTGCTGAGTTGGTCTGACTCATAGTGACCCTGTATAGGCTTTCTGAGGTGGTAAATCTTTACGGTAACAGAAAGCCTCATCATTCTCCTTTGGAATTCTTGGTGGACTTGAACTGCTAACCTTGCAGTTAGTAACCCAAGTCTTAACCCACTAGGTCACCAGAGCTCCGCAGCTCCACATATAACCTTCATACCACCTAATCTTCCCCAGTTGTGTGCACTCCAGTTTAAGAAGTGTGTGGAGAGGGAAAAATCACCAAGTCATAGAGCTTGTTATTTGAGGAAGTGAAAATGTACTGATGTCAGTAGGTATTTGTGTGATAGGGAAACTCTGACAGAGCCAACAGAGTGAGTCAGTACTATGAAAAGTACTTTTGGACTTTTCTCTGCAACAGCTCCACATTTTGAACTGCAATCCCATCTTGGTGTCAAATTTGCAATACATAAGCTTTCCCAATGCCAGCAAATTGCATTTAAAAAAAGAAGAGAGAGGGAGAAACTTCTTGAAATAAGAGTATTCTCAGGTTTGCAGTCAATCAGAGAGCTGACAAGCAGATAGGAAACATCTCCTACTATAGAATCCACAGTTAGGTTTACTGGCACCAAGATGGCAGAGAGGTTTCAAGGAGTGTAGTAGGCAGTCCTACCTCAATATAAAACATGGAATGTTCTTACCACCCTGTTGGCTTCTAGCAGTCTTCCTGGGATAAGATTCCACCTTGTACCTTGATAAACCGTAGTGCATAAACTTGTTCTTAGAAAGTATTTCATGAAAACTAAATGGAAAATACGTGGAAGTTTAAGCCAGGCTTTGAAGGTTAAGATAGATGAGTCTTTTAAGTCTAGTTTCACCACATGGTGTCATATATTAAGTCCAAATGTTGTCGTTAGCTTCTGTGGCTTTAAATCCTGATGCTTGGCAAACCCATGCAGTGAAATAAAATGTAGCCAGCACTGTGCCACCCCAATATCAGTTGTGGATCTGACAATTGTTTTCCATTGACTGATTTTCAGAAGTAGATAACCAGGCCTTTCTTCCTACACTGTCTTCATCTTGAAGTTCTGCTGAACCCTGTTCAACACCATAGCAACACAGAAGCCTCCACAGACAGGTGGTTATGCATGGGGTGTATTAACCAGGAGTTGAATCCAGGTCTCCTGCTCATTGCTATTGTTGCTGTTTTAGCTGTCAAGTTGGTTCTAACTCATAGTGACCCTGTATAGAGTTTCTGAGGAGTGACTGGTGGGTTTAAGCAGCCAACATTTTGGTTAGAAGTCCAGTGTTTATTTACAGCACCACAGGCAAGAATTCTAGCATAGAACTACCATGGGTTTAAATAGCTTGAAATTAAGAGCAACAATTCAAAGTCATCTGGTCATTGAATCTACCCATTCTTTGCAGATCACCAGTCTCTTGAAATCTATGGCCCAGGTATTTTTGAGAAGCACTAGTGGGGGTGGGATTGTCTCATATCTGCTCATGAATAAAGCTGCCTGGTTATCAGAGCATCTCCTCTGACTTCGCTCCCTTACACTCTAGGCTGCCACTCCTGCCTGCAGAGAATCTTATTTCTCATATTAGGCATCTGTCTCCTTGGGTAGCTGGGATCTTGATCCCTGATGTGTGTGTGTACTGGGGTGGCATAGGGTGGGAGGGCAAAATTGCAAGGCATTCTTCAGGATGCAGGGCAAGTACTTGGGATTTCTTCTTTTGGGGTCTTCTCTGCAGAGGCATCATAAGCCAGTGGTTCAGTGGAACAGCTCTTCTATCCTTTTTCATAGCTTCCTCTCTCCTCCAAAGGTTACGACCTTGTTTACAGACAAATCCAGGTAACCAAAGCTACATGGTACTCATGGCTGTCTTACTGAATCTAGCTACTTGTCTGTGCTCCTTCTACACCCAAGATACATTTTGTCGCAGGAGGTACATTTTATACCTTCTGCATATGGACTTGTGAGTTTCAGATGAAGTTTTTGCTGGGGGCCCTGCTATACCTACAGCAGAAACCCTACTTAGATCCACGAGAAATAATAGTCTATTGCCTGGATTTCTCAGAGCTCTCGTACCTAAGTAAGAGGATTCTCCGGCTCAGTGGGTCCCATCTGCTCAGCTGTCGAGTTGCTGGCAGGGATAGTGAGTTCAACTTGCCATTTGGTCAGGACCAGTGTCTCTGTTAGGACCATCCTACAAGCCCCCAGCTACTTCGTCTTACTGTCTCCAGAGTGGTAATGGATGGAGATCAGTCCCATCTTGCATGGGAGAGAACAGTAATTGCTCCCTTACAGGGAACATTTTCAATCCAGTCCTGTGATGCCTCCGAGCTGCTGCCACGTGCAGCCCCAGCTGTGAGGCTGTTGGATGTCAGTGGTTGGGTGTTGGAACAGAGGTGGAGAACCAGAGGATGAAGCAGTGCAAGGTGTGTGCATTCCCTCAGGGTTCTCTGAAAATCAGTAATGGCATTTGCTGGAAGATACATTCTCTTGTCACAGTTTCATTTTGTTTTCTCAAAGTGAGCGGGAGAACTGGACACAGGGAACACATCCTCTGACCATGCTTTCCTGTCTCCAGGAATTTTTTCACAAGGAAACGGGAGCCAATTGTTGCTGTATTGATCGCTACTCATGGCGACCCCATGTGTTTCAGAGTAGAACCGGGCTCCATTGGCCTTTCAGTAGCAGATAACCAGACTTAACTTCCAAGATGCCTATGAGTGAATTGGAACCTCCAAACTTTCTGTTTGCAGCCCAGGTACACTCCTGTGAAAGACATGGGATGAGGTAGGTCTGCTGCCAATTTGGAAATAAGTCTCAAAGCCATGGCTTCCTGGTCAACGATTTGGTTGCAAGTGTTAGTAGTTAGCAGTCACCATCTCAGGGACCTTGCCTTATTCCTAGTCATAGGGGGAGGGGTGGCTACAGGAAGCTGTGCTGGCTTCTCCACTTCAATTCAGACTTGTAGGTGACATTGAGAGAGAGGGAAACAATGCATTGCTAAACATCCTCTTATTGCAAAGGAACCTGTGGGCAAATGCATGACCAGATTATGCAGCATGTTGTGTACTTATTCTCAGAGTCTGTCCTAGTTTACCACTTCCAGGTTTTCAAGGCTCAGCCTCGGCCCACGCATGTGTGCATAATCTCTGATTTTACTTGCTTAGCATGGGTGCGAGATGCAGGAGTTGAGGAGACAGGTTGTAGAGTGGCTTGGAGTGCTTATTTCAGTCTGGCTGTGCACCCTCAGGCCTTCCAGATGCCAACTGTCTGGCAACACAGAAACTCCATAGCAGCAGCTGGAGAACTCTGGATGTTGATTTCTTTCTTTCCTAGAATGTTTTGTTCAACTACATGGTTTGGGTGTCCAGGTATGCTGGGAGGACACGATCAAGGATGCTGCTCAAGGTTGGGCAATATGTAGACTGAGAAAACGTAGTCGGCTATGAGGAGAATGGGGACTGAAACCTCTTAGCCAGTCTGTTATGTTCTGCCATAATGTATGATCAGTTCACAGGAAGAGGAGTCTTTCTATAATGGATAACTTGTGTGGATTCACACAAAGGCCCTGTGTGAGCTAATGGAGGCCTTGGGCACATGATTTTTTAATTGTGAAGACTTGTGAAGATTTTTTAAGAGTGAAGCCTCCACTCTCACTGACCAGGAGCTCTCATAGCATAGTGGTTATGAATCAGGCTGTGAACTGAAAGGTCAGCAGTTCAAAACTACCAGCTGTTCTGTGGGAGAAAGATGAGGCTTTCTGCTCCTATAAAGATTTACAGCCTCGGAAACCCTGTACAGGGTTGCTATGAGTCAGAACTGACTCCACAGTACACCACCATCACTCTCACTGGCCAGACCCAAACTTCTCTTGTCTTGCTTGAAGTGATGCCCTCTGCAAATGTGGCGATTGAAAACTGATAGGCTCGCTGGTGGTACAATTGTGTAACACTGCACAGCTAATTGAAAGGTTACTGGTACAATTGGTGGTTCATCCCATCTATTGGCTTGAAAAAGGTCTGCAGCCTAGGAATCCTTGTGGAAGCCATTATACCTTGTCACATGGGCTCACTATGTATCCATATTAACTCGATGCCACACAATAGGCCACACACAAGGCCTACAGATGAATTCGTTTGGCTTACACAGAGTTGGCCCACACAGTGCTTTAAAATATTTGAAATACCTGTCAATATTTGAAGGAAAGAAGTATAAATGTAAGTATTCAATTGTTGTTGTTGTTTTAAGTACCATTGAGCCAGTTTGACGCATAATGACCCTGCATAGGGTTCGTGAGGCTTTAAATCTTTGCAGGAGCAGAAAGCCTCATCTTTCCCCTGCAGAATTTCAACTATAGATTTTGTGATTTGCAGTCCAGTGCTTATATTATGGAGCTATCACGCTCCCCTAAGTATTCAATAAGGAATAATTAATAAACCCTGGTCTGCAAGATGAAAAAGACAGTTTCAGAGTAAATGCAACCAGAATGCTCCTTCGAGGTTTCAGCTCACTTACTTTGTCATGTTATCACGAAATACCAATCACTAGAGAAGGTAAAACAGAGGGTCAGAGAAAATGAAGGGAGCCCTCAATGAGATGGATGGACACATAGTCACAACCATGGACTCACATATTTCAATGCTGATGAAAATGGCACAGGACTGGGGAACATTACATTATGCTATATATAAGGATATCATGCTAGGTAAAATGGAGGGTAAATGAAATAGAGGATGACCCTTAATGAGATGGATTGGCTTCACAATGGTTGTTAAGGATGGTGCAGAACCAGGCTGTGGTTCGTTTTGTGGTACATAGGCTTGCTATGAGTTGGAACTGACTCAACAGAACCTAACGACAACAGCATATTCAAGATAACCATGAATTGGAGTCATCTGGATGGCCATGAACAAAAATATTTAAAATGTAAGCAATTTCAGGTCAAACGTATGAATTTTTGGTTTCCTATGGAATTGTCAGGTGCCAGTTGGCAGTAACCAGTTAGCGTGCAATAAAGTCGTCACTAGGCTCTGTTGCTTCTCTGATACTGAGGCTGCTTGGTTATTGCCATTAATCATAGTGTGTCTGCTCTGTTTGCTTCTAGGAGAATTAAGAGAAAAGTGAAATCTCTCCAGTGCAGTCTCTCAAAAGTGGGAAAATGAAAGGAAAAGTCATATTTTTCCTTCTGAAAATATTTTAAAATCTGGCCTGTTACATGCTTTTAAATTACTTGCTAAATTTCTCTACCATGTATACTTGCAACATACACTGTTGAGTCAAATAGTCACATAATCATGGTGTGGAGGAAACCTGAGAAACTCAGTTATAGCATCTGCTTTTTTAATTGGCCATGAAATCCAGTGTATAGAAGAACCTTGCTTTATCATGACCCCTTTATATTAGAGGGCTTAGCTTGGGAAGTGCATTCTGGGTGCTCTTCTCACTGTGCCCTCCCTGAGGGTTTAGACATTCCTGATAAACTGGGAGACTGACTGGTGAGTGGATGCCCATTAAAGGGTCAAATGGGCATTGTGATCAGACATATGGAGATATGAATGGGGGTAAGGGTTGGTGGTTAGAACCAAATGATAGAGAAATTAGACGCACAGCTGGGGCAAGATTGGTGGTCATAAAAAGGTCAGGGCTGTAGATCAATGGAGCCTGATTTGCTAAACCAAGTCTTCTGATGGCAAAGTTCTGAGCTAGTAGGGAGGCAGATGCTCAAAGGACAGAGAATTGGAAAGACTAGGTGTTAGTTAAGGCGCTCTGGTAACATAGTGGTTGAGTTGGGCTGCTAACCTCAAGGTCAGTAGTTCAAAATGATCAGATTTCTGTAGGAGAAAGATGAAGCTTTTTGCTCTGTTAAAGATTTACAGCCTTGGAAACCATTTGTAGGGTTGCTATGACTCCACAGCATGCCACCACCACCACCACCACCAGTCCTTAGTTGAGAGGGGAGGTTTTGAGGGCTTTATACACTGCAGGCCACATCTGTTCACTGAGTTCCAGCATGGTGCTGTTGTATAACGCGCTGGACCTCCAAGATGGGATGAACCAAAAGGGTGGTGGTTCAAACTCACCAACAGCTCCTTGGAATGCCTATGTTACCAGACAAAAGTCTAACCGCCCTCTACTGGAGTCAATAACAGAGACAGGGTAAAAATGAACATAGATTTTATTAGCAGATCTGGAAGACAATGAGAATCCTTCTCTGAAAGACAGCCTTGGCTTCCCCTGTGTGGCTGGAGTTTTTATACTCTCTTCTGGATATTAGCTTATTTGTTATTATTACATTCCTTTCTCAGAATTTAATGCCATCTCCCCTCCAGGAGTGCAATCTGCACTCCACCAGCTCAAGGTCCCTTACACTCTGGGAGCAACTCCCTTCAGACATAGACGGGTGTTAAAGATGATACCTGGGCACCAGACATATTCTCTCCTCTGGTTTTCATTCTCCCAACTTGTCTCTTCTGAGTTTTAATCAATAATACACCATTGAGTGCTTAAAGTACATGTCCCAGGAGCACGTACACAAGGAAGAAGTCAGTCAGGGTAGTAATGATTGGGAACAATGATTAAAAAGAGTTAAAACATATATATGTATATATGTTTTAAAACTTACTGAAATCCTTCTCTCACTTATACAAGGTCACTATGAGTTGGAAACAACTCAACAGCACTTAACAACAACAACAACACCTATTCATGCCTCTACCTGGCCTACAAGTGACAGAGAAGCAGTTTAGTCTAATAGTTAAGGACAAAGCCTCTGGAGACAGATTCTTTCTTGAGTTCCAACATTAGCCTCTTATTTACTGTGTGAGCTGGACTCAGCTCTTGAAACTCTTCATGTCTTAACTCCTTTATCTAGATATAAGAATGGTAATATGGTGGCACGGTGATTTAGGTATTCAGCTGCTAACTTAAAACTCAGCAGTTTGAACCCAGCAGTTGCTCAATGGGAGAAAGATGGGGCAGTCTGTTTCTGTAAACATTGGTATCTTGCTAAGTGCTATCAAGTTGGCGCCAACTCATAGCAACCCTTTATAGGGTTTCTGAGGAGCAGTGGGTTTGAACTACTGGCTTTTTGATTATCAGTCCAGTGCCACACCAGGACTTCCTGTAAATATTGTAGTTGTTAAGTGCCATTGAGTTGGTTCTGACTCACAGCGATCCTGCATAGCATTTCTGAGGAGCAGTTGTTGAGTTTTAACTGCAGACCTTGCAGTCCAGTGTTTATCCTACAGTACCATATCAGGGTTCCTGTAAAGTTTGATGTTGTAAGTGCTGTGGAGTCAGTTCTGACTCAAAGTGACCGCATGAAAGGTTTCCAAGGAGCGGCTGGTGAATTTAAATCGCCAACATTGCATCTCAAACCGACCTTGTGGTCCAGTGCTTATCCTACAGCACTGTGCCTGTAAAGTTTGTTGTTGTTGTTGTCAGGTGCCATCGAGTCTGAACTGACTCATAGCGACCCCATGCACAGCAGAACGAAACAATGTCCGATCCTGGACCAACCCCACCACTGCTGTCACACTTGAGTCCATCAATGATGCCACCTGGCCAATCCATCTCGTTGGGGGTCTTCCTCTTTTTCTCTGACCCTCCATCTTACCCAGCATGACATCCTTCTCCAGTGACTTTTCCCTCCTGAAAATATGTCCAAAGTATGAGAGACGAAGTTTAGCCATCCTGGCCTCCAAGGAGCGCTCTGGCTGAACTTCTTCCAAAATAGATCTATTAGTTCTTTTGGCAGTCCATGGCACTTTTAGTATTCTCCTCCAACACCACAACGATCTTCCTTATTCACTGTCCAGCTTTCGCATCCCTATGAGGTTATTGAAAATACCATGGCTTGGGTCAGGCACCCCTTAGCCCTCAATGTGACATCTCTGCTGTTCAATACTTGAAAAAGTTCCTGTGCAGCAGATTTGCCCAATGCAATACGTCATCTGATCTCTTGACTGCTGCTTCCATGAATGTTGATAGTTGATCCAAGAAGAATGAAGTCCTTGACAACTTCAATCTTTTCTCCATTGATAAGAATGTTGTTTATTGGTCCAGTGGTGAGGATTTTTGTTTTCCTGACATTGAGGTGCAATCCATACCAAAGGCTGTCCTCTTTGATCTTCATCAGTAAATATTCCAAGTCCTCTTCACTTCCAGCAAGCAAGGTTGTATCATCTGCATATCGCAGGTTGTTAATGAGTCTTCCTCCAATCCTGATGCCACGTTTTTCTTCATAGAATGCAGCTTCTCGTATTATTTGCTCAGCATACAGGTTGAATAAGTATGGTGAAAGAACACAATCTTGTCTCACACCTTTCCCAATTTTAAAACATTCAGTGTTCTCATGCTCTGTTCGAACAACTGCTTCTTGGTCCAGGTACAGTTTAGGACCATGGAAACCGTGTCTTTGACAGTTCTCTGTTGCTGTGTGTTGGAATTGTCTCAGTGGCAGTGAGTTTGGTTTTTCTTTCTTTCTTTTTGGTTTATAGATGAAGATTAAACAAGTTGTATTCTTAAAAAGTACTTAGAATAGTGGCTGGCTCATGTCAAATACTCAATAAGATTTTATTATTATCCACTAACTAAATTCTACCTTCCTTAGGAAAATGCACTTTTGGAAGCTACCTTAGAGAAGAAGCACAGGGCATTCTACACATGGCACCTTGACATTTTAAAGAATCTTTCCAATCAGTGCTATAGGCAAAATGGGTGAACCTTATAAATAAACCAAACTAGTTGCCGTGTGATCGATTCTGATGCATGGTGATCCCATGTGTGTCTGAGTAGAACTGTGCTACATTTCAATGGCTGATGGTTTAGAAGAAGATCACTAGGACCCAACTAAGGGTGGTCTCAAACTTCCAACCTGCTAATGAATAGTGTGCTAGCTATTTGTACCATTCATGGACTCCTAAGCTTTAGGAGCTCTGGTAGCATAGTGGTTACAAATCGGGCTATGAACCGCAAGGTCAGCAGTTTGAAACTACCAGCTGTTCTGCAGGAGAAAGAGGAGGCTTTCTGCTCCCGTAAAGATTTACAGCCTCAGAAACCCTATACAGGGTCGCTATGATTCGGAACCGACTCCACGGCACACAACAACAACAACAAGCTTTAGGAAGCGTAGATACATTTAGGAAGAAACCCTGAATGCTCTGGTAGCATCAGAAACTCAATCAATGTTTTCTAATTGAGGGCACTCTTCCTTTAGTTCACAGTGGCAAAGTCCTTCCTTATTTTCTGTTGTTATTGTTGTTAAGTGCCGTCAAATCAGTTCTGACTTGCAGTGATCCTGTATAGGGATTTCGAGGAGAAGCTACAGAGCTCAAACTGCTGACCTTGTGATTAGCAGTCCAGTGCTTATCCTACACTGTCATACCAGAGCCCCAATATCTTATTTATATAATGGTGAAGCAGGGGTTAAGTAAGCATTGGGATGCTAATTAGAACTGTGGTTCAAACCCACCCATTGCTTCATTTGCTTCATGGGAGAAAGATGAGGAAGTCTGTGACCAGGGCTCTTCTGCTTTGTCCAATGCAGTTGCTATGGGTTGAAATTGACTCAAAGGCAACTGATTTTTTTATGTTTAAAATGAAATGGGTTCAGGTAGTAAAATTGGTAGAAGACAAGCAAGCCCTCAGTCTTTGGAGTTCTTGGTGGAGTCTGCCGTAATGTGAGGAGGATGTTGTGGTTCCAACCTGGTTTGTGGGGGCACAGCAAGGTGAGGCTGTTTCAGAGACAGTGCTCAGTATTGCTGTCTCCCTGCGGTTAGCGTGAAGTGAGCAAAGACACAACAGCATTTGCTTGGAGCTCAAGTGTTCAAGGTGCAGCTTTGAGCCCCACACAGCCCTTTGGGCCTTTGAACTGCAGCCACAAGACTCTGGTGGCATCTCTTTCCAGATTTGTTTTGAAACAAGCTTGAAAACAATTTCTTATGCTAAGAATCAGAGAGTGTCTATGTGTGTAGATTTGTTTGTTGCTAGATCAATAGAATCTTCAGTGATGCCTTGTTAAGTCTCATGTCTTTGTTTGAGAACATGGCAGGAAACCTATCGGAAGGAGCTATTCCTACAGACAATATGAATTTGTCGTTAAGTCAAGTATACCAGTACACCATGCAAAGGGTGTTGGAGGTGGAATGATGGCAAGCTTTGCTTAGCTAAGAAATGGAAAGAGAATTGAGGAAGAATCTAGAGAGAGCCCAGATAGTGGGGGCTGCTAGGAGATTTGAGTGAGGTAGAGATTAGACTAGCTTTGTTGTTGTTGTTGTTAGGTGCCATCGAGTCAGTACCAACTCATAGCGGCACTACGCACAACAGAACGAAACAGTACCC
>NW_006408908.1:1515605-1517381 GCF_000296735.1 Chrysochloris asiatica
TTGTTTATTGGTCCAGTGAGGATTTTTGTTTTCTTTAC
Organism: Chrysochloris asiatica; assembly: GCF_000296735.1. Taxonomy (NCBI): domain Eukaryota; kingdom Metazoa; phylum Chordata; class Mammalia; order Afrosoricida; family Chrysochloridae; genus Chrysochloris; species Chrysochloris asiatica. The sequence goes on from NW_006408908.1 coordinate 1,515,644, forward strand.
ATTGTGATGCAATCCATATCAAAGGCAGTGTTCTTTGATCTTCAGTAAGTATTTTAAGTCCTCTTCACTTTCAGCAAGCAAGGTTGAATCATCTGCATATCACAGGTTGTTAATGAGTCTTCCTCTAATCCTGATGCTATGTTTTTCTTCATAGAACCCAGTTTCTTGAATTATTTGCTCAGCATACCGGTTAAATAAGTATGGTGAAAGAATACAACCCTGTCACACATCTTTTAAAACCAGCTTTAGGTTGTAAAAAATGGTGATTGTAATAGGCTTCTTAGTTCTCATTGTTGTTGCTCAGTGCCGTCAAGTTGTTTCAGTCCCATAGCAATTCTATATAGGGTTTCCAAGGAGTGGCTGGTGAGCTTGAGCTGCCATGCTTGTGGGTCAAACTGACTGTGTAGTCCAGTGCATTAACCCACAGTAGAACTTATCATGCTCAGGCTTTCTTCTCCAGAGCTTCAGAATGACATTTGGGGAGGGAGAATATTACCTCCCATCAAACACACACACAAACACACACACACCATCATCATCATCATCATTGTTATCATCCTGAAAGACCTAAATAAGTTCTCTCTACAGATCTAGCATGAGAGAGAGAGAGAGAGAGAGAGAGAGAGAGAGAGAGAGAGAGAAAGACCTGTCCATGGAAGCTTAAATGATGCTGTGATGTTCAATATGTTTCAGTGGAGCTTCCAGACCAAGACAGACTAGGAAAAAAGAAAAACTTTGTGTTTTGTTTCCAAAAATCAGTCAATGAACACCCTATGGATCCTAATGGTCTCATTGTCCACCAGTCATGGGGATAGTACAGATTAGATAGCATTTCATTCCTTTGTGCATGGATTCCCATCTCAGTGGCAGCCAACAACAAATGACCTTAAAGGTTACTTTACAGCTTCTAAAATTTCTGTTAATGGGAGATATCCCTTTGTATTCATTAATTCATTCTATATTTATTGGGTATCTAATGGGAGAAAGATGAGGCTTTTTGCGCCTGTAAAGATTTACAGACTCAGAAACCCTATATAGGGTTGCTGTGAATCAGAACCGACTCCATGGCACACAACCACCACCACCAGGGAGTGCTAGAATATGTGTTGGGTGTATTGTTTGAGAGAAAGATAAATTACAATCAGATCCTAATGCACTAAGCAATCTGGAATTTAATTTGTAAGCAAAAGTTTGGACAGATTAAGCAAATGGGTGATCTGCTGTAAGCAGAGTGTAAAGAATATCATTTTGTTACTAGTGTAGAAACCGAAAATGGATGACTGGGGAGAAGGTAGAGAAAGTAAGGGGTAGTCAGTTGAGGGATATTGCAAAAGTCTAGAATAAAGGTTTTTTAAGCTGTTTGAAATATTGTGGGGATTGTGGGAACAAAGGATAGATGTGAGAGACATTTAGAAGGATTAATCAGTAAGATTTGGATGTAATAAGAGAGAGACCAAGGAGACAAGGATGATTAAAAAATTTTGAGTGTGAGAGAGTAAGAGAATCCTGGGTGCTGGCATTACAACAGAGTGTGAAGTTAGAAGGAGAGTTTCTTCCCAGAGAATCTCAGGGATGGAAGGAGCCATAAAGTAATCCACCAAACGTTCCATCCAGAGTCTATTTCTCCTCAGCTCCCATGGTAGCATTTTTTTCTTTTAAGAGGTCCTCAGACTGGCCTGGGAGTCCTAGTGTGGCAGGATATGCACTGGCGTAGTGGTTACGAATCGGGCTGCGAACC
>NW_006408908.1:1518724-1520122 GCF_000296735.1 Chrysochloris asiatica
GAGTTCTTTGGAAAGGGAACTAACAACAATAGAAAACAACTTGAGATTAATATACATGATAATACCCAGAAGTCATCCCAGATATAGAAGTACTCAAAATAAAACAAATCTACAAAACTGTAATAGAAAAACAGACATATCACTTTGTAATATAGGTAATTATTAAGTAAAAAGATGGGATAGTACAGTTATAAAACTTGCAAGTGGAGAGGAACAGGATTAGATTTCAACATAGAACAGACTGCTTTAAATTTGGGGAGAAATTACTATACGTGTTACATTAGTGTCGGGAAAGGCAATATACAATAAGAGGGAGTTTGGCAAAAGATGATGGAGGCAGGAAAGACTGGGAGGAGAGCAAGAGTTAAAGGCACCAGAGGTAAATTCTGGTACATACACAATCCTACAGTAACTGTAATCTATAAACGGACACATGAGCATACATAAAGACTGAACAGGTGTGAGAAGGAATATGCAATTATACCCATAAATATCAAGGTTTGACAGAGGATTTTGTACATGGGTCTTTACCTTTGCTGTAAATATATGCACGGATGTGGTAAAGCATACAGGGAGCAAAGTTATGAAAATTTCATGTTGCTGTAGTTAAGAGCTGTTGAGTCAGTTCCAACTCATAGCCATCCTGATCTTTTGAAGGGGCAGAAAGCCTCATCTATCTCTTATGAAGAAACTGATGAGCTCAAACCTCTGACATTGTGGTTAGCAGTCCAGCACTCATCCTATAGAAGCATTCCTGAAAACTTCTTTTCTGTTGGTAGGTGCCATTGGTTGGTACCGACTCCTAGCAATCTCATACACAACAAAATGAAACATTGCCTGGTCCTGGGCCAACCTCACAATTGTTGCCATGCTTGAGCCCATTGATGCTGCCACTTTTCCAATCCATCTCTCTAGGAGTCTTCTTCTTTTTCTCTGATCCTCCACCTTACCAAACATGGTGTCGTCCTCCAGCAACTGGTCCCTCCTGAAAATATGTCTGAAGTATGAGAGACGAAGTCTGGCCATCCTGGCCTCCAAGGAGCACTCTGGCTGCACTTCTTCTAACACACATCTGCTGGTTCTTTTGTCAGTCCATGGCACTTTCAATATGCTCCTCCAACACCATAACTCAAAATTCTTCTACGGTCTTCCTTATTCACTGTCCAGCTTTCGCATGCATATGATGTTATTGAAAATACCATGGCTTGGGCCAAGCACACCTTAGTCCTCAAGCTGACATCTTTGCTCTTCAACACTTTAAAAAGGTGTTCTGCAGCAGATTTGCCTATTGCGAAAAGCCATTTGATTTCTTGACTGCTGCTTCCATGAGTGTTGATGGTTGATCCGAGAAGAATGAAGTCCTTGACAACTTCAATCTTTTCTCTGTTGATAAGAATG
>NW_006408908.1:1527962-1531121 GCF_000296735.1 Chrysochloris asiatica
CAAGATGGTGGCTCCTGTAACGACTGAGTGTCTTGATCCAGAAAATAATGGATTTCTGGATTCTTCTGCAAATTCCCCAGCTATAAACCCTCTGATCCTCCAAACATACCCATATATTTATTCCAGAGTTTCAACACCATCTCATGAGATCTCTTGGCCTGGTATTCCATGTTGTTGTTGACCGAGCTCCTCACTACACATCTACTCGATCCACCATCTTGAAGGTGGAAAGCCTGGTAGTGTAGTGGTTAAGAATCTGGCTGCGAATCCCGCGGTCAGCAGCTCGAATCCACCAGGCCCTCAGTGGGAGAGAGATGAAGCTTTTTACTTCTTATATTTAAAATGGCCTTGGAGTCTGGCACATTAACCCACAGCACCACACCAGGACTCCAGATCTTGATCTCGCTGCCTCGCAGATCCTCTGGAAGTATGTAAATGTCTTTCTTTTGAAAAAATTTCAGGGAATTCTAATGCTTTTTTCCCTCAAAAATGTTTTCTATCTCTGCTTCTTGGTAACTTGTTTGGGTCACTATGTCTTGTTTCTTCATGTGGACAGAAATTGACTGCTGCTTTGGAGACATTGTGATGTTGTTAGATTTGTATTAAGTTGATGATTGTATGTTGGTGTATTCTTAGAAACTCACGGGTGTGATCAGGAGATGAGTTTGTACACAGAACTCTGTTCCTGCATGTTAGTTAAGGATGGATTTGGCTGATGTTGGTTGTTGTCATTGATCCAGTATATACCAACAGGTATTGGTTCTTGCCCAATGGGTGGGGCTGTAAAGTATATGGCTGTAACTGGACTTTATGGCTGAAGTTGCTGTCTCACGTTATGTGAGGCAAGAAAAGAAAACACACACCCAGGAGAGAAGGAAAACAAACACAAACCAGCAAACAAAAGCAATATAAAGATAATAGTAAAGGAGCAAAAAAAGAAACTATCAGGTAACAGCCAGCAAAAGAATACAAAAAACAGAGGGAGAATAAAATAAAACAATAAAAATAGAAACATAAAAAGAAAGAAAAAGACCTAAACACAATCAGGGAAAGGAATGTATAAAATGGAAAGAGACCTGAGAGTAGAAACAAAAACAACAAAAATTAAATAAAGAGAGATAAAATACTTTTTAAAGAAGACAAGAAAGAAAGAATCAGTAGTGGTTGAGAAAGAGACACAGAAAAAAAAAAGAAAGAAAAAAAATGAAAAGGGAGATCAAAAGGAGAAAGCAAGAGAGACAAAGTTGACAAAGAAAGAATAAGGAAACAAAAATAATGGAAGGAAAAAATTGAAATAAATAAATAAATAAATAAATAAATAAAACCAGGACAGCTGCCAGACTCAGAGAAGAGAGAATTCTTGGCTCTCCTGCCAGCCATGAACTTCATGTAGTGGCTGGGAAAGGGATGATTTCATAACACTCAAGCCTAGATGAATTCCTGCAGTGCTAGGTGTTGTTTGCTATGAGCACTCAATCTGGAACTAGTTCATACAGAGCCCAAAGTAGCTGAGATATTAGGGTATTTCTGTCCCAGAGGAGATCCAAGGATGAGAGGTCCTTCTGGTTCTGGACTGACCAGAACCAGCTTTCAGGTCTGGAATAGGCCACACCTGATTCCAGGTGCTGGGTTTGGTACTGCTAGCTCCTCACCCACTTTAATGTGACTTCAACAGCCCAGGAAGCAGAAGCTTCCTTGGGAGTGTATGTAATGGAGGCTGGCCATAACTGTAGTCACCAGGGTAATGTGGAGTACAAGAAGAAAAGAAAAAAAATTCACCCCTTTTTGTCCACTAGTAAGTGGTTTGCCTCTTTGCCACCTACTGCTCTCTTTCCTTCAAGGTCACCAGTGAAAGTTCAAGATGACCACATCATGACTGGTCTGGCTGCCAGCATAGCTCAGCAGTTTCTTTTCTATGTTATTATTTTTTTTTTCCTTCCTCATGCATCCATCCAGCCACTTCTCCTAGTGAAAGCTATTCCAGAGCTGACCAGGACCAATTCTGCAGATCTGGAGCAGGACCTGACTGAACATGTTCAATGCAGACAGCTTCCCCCTCCTTTAACGAGTCCCATAACCATGGTGCTCACCTCTGTGCAGCTCTAACCACCTTGAGGATGGGAGAGCAGGAAATTCCCTGGGATGTACACAGGTGGTGGCCAGCCTTGCCTCTGGTCACCAGGGGAGTGAAGGGAGCAAAGACACAAGAAAAAATAATTGCTCTTTTATCTTTGCATATCACAGGTATGTGTCTGCAATGCTGGTAAGTTTTCTTGTCTCTGAAGCCACTCACAAAAGCTCAGTTTCAATTGTGTCCTTTGGTAGTGCAGTAATTGAGTTGGGCTGCTAATCTCAGTTATCAGTTCAAAACAACCAGTGGTTCCAAGGGAGCCCTGGTAGCATTGGCCTGTTAACCATGAGATCAGCAATTTGAGTCTACCAGCCACTCTGCAGGAGAAATATGAGGCTTTATTCTCTGGTAAAGATTTACAACTTCAAAAACACTATAAAAGGTGAGGCACATATGGAAAGATATGTATCCTGGGTGCCCGAGGCATGTTTTAATCACCTTCTGCCTCCTTTGCCTACTTGGTACTCTCCCTAAGCAGATTCTCACGGGTGAGCTGAACTTCCTTTTGCCTGGCTTACCAGAGAAGATGTGACAGCCAGGCAGGACCTGACGGAACCTGAAGCATTATCTGAGGAACTACATGGATGGAGTGCCTCACAACATTCCCTGGGCCAGTGCGCCTGGAAGCCTCATGCTCCAAGACATGTGTTAAGCACAATGCCCAAATCACATCTTATTTCATAGAATGTACAGTGGACATTGTGATGCATACTTGTATTTTTTTTGACATTAAATAGCTTTAAAAATATTTAATGGATTACCAACACTCCATTGTATAAGAGAGCCATTATTTATTTTACCAATTCCCTATGGTTGGACCTTATCATTCTAATTTTATCTTTTTATAAACACTGTTGTTGAAGATTTTTGTTAAGTCTTTGTTTACATCCCTGTTTATTTCCGTAGAATTCTGGGGGTAAAAGAATGTAACTATTTAAAAGAATTTTGATACGTGTAATTTAGTTCTATTAAGCATTGCATGAGCTTGCCAATGTCTTTAACCTGCACTGGGAGTTTTTTTTTTTTTT
>NW_006408908.1:1531221-1540429 GCF_000296735.1 Chrysochloris asiatica
TCCTAATTTTAAACCATTCAATGTTCCCATGTTCTGTCTGAGCACAATTAAGTGTTCAGGAATACTCATACTTCACAATGTTGTCCATAGTTTGTCATGAGCCACACAATTGAAAGTCTTTGTGTAGTAAATAAAGCACATGTAAGCATCTTTCTGGTATTCTTTGTCTTCAGCCAAGATCCATAGGACACCAACAATGATATCCCTCATTCCATGCCCTCGTCTGAATCTGGCTTGAACCTCTGGAAGTTCTCTGTCAATGTATGGTTGCAGCCATTTCTGTACTACCTTTAGTAAAACTTTACACATATGAGATATCAAAGATAGTGTCCGATGATTTCTTCATTCCGTTGGGTCACCTCTCTTTGGAATGGGTACAAATATATATCTTTTTCAATCAGTTGGCCAGATAGCTGTCTTCCAAATTTCTTGGTACACATGAGTGAGTGCTTCCAGTGCCTCCTCACTGTCCTGAATTATTTCAATTTTTAGTCCATCAATTCCTGGTGCTTTGTTCTTTGACAATGCCTTCAATGCACCTTGGACTTCTTCCTTCAGTATCATTGGCTCTGGATCATATGCTATCTCTTGAAAGGGTTGAACATCAAGCATTTCATTTTGGGACAATGACTCTGTGTATTCCTTCCATCTTCTTTAGATGCTTTCTGCATCATTCAATAATTTTCCCAGAGAATCCTTCAATAACAAAAGTTGAGGCTTGAATTTTTTCTTCAAAGTTTCTTAGGCATAACAAACCACCTTGAAAGAATGAGTCACTGAACCTGAGGGTTCAGGATGACAGTCTCAGTGGACACCATGTTCAATGGGCCCAATATAGTTCAAAGGACAGTGTTCTACATATTACCTTGGTAAGTAGCAACTGTGGTCTTAAAAGGTCATGAGTACCTGTCTTATGTGCAACGTTGGTTTCTATATGTTTGGTGGAAAGAAGAGTGATGAAAATCAAAGACAAATGGAAACAATAAGTGCAATGGACTAGAGGATCACGTGAACATCAGTCACCACAATCTTGAGACCAGACGAACTAGATAGCGTACCACTACCAACCGCTCTGAAAGGGATTGCATTAGAAAGTCCTGGGTGGAGTGGTAGAAAATGTGGAACAAACTCAAAACCCTAAAATAGACCAGTTTTACTGGTCATAAAGAGACTGATGGAACCCCCAAGAAATTATCTTTAGTTACTGTTCAGCTCTGGAATTGAATTCACCTGTGTAGCTCCATTTTCAGCCAAAGAATAGACAAATGTATAAGATAAACAAAGACAATAGTGAAGTGGGCACATCTTAGAATAATCCGTCATTTGTGATTAAAAGGGCAGCATTTACTCATGGACAAAATTCAGAAGGGTTAGGAGAGAAGAAGGAATGAAAACAGTAAACAAGAGGAAGGAAGTAGAATAAGTGATTTTACATTGAGGGGGTTGTTAACCTTAGAATGCTCCTAACATCAGAGTTTTGAGTTTCCTTGCTTCTGAATCCATGAGATGAAACAAAATGTGTATCAATTGTTGAATGCAAAACTGATGATCTGCTCTGCATATCTCCACCCAATTCACAATAATTAGTTAAATAAACAAAAACAAAAATTGGTAAGTCTTGTGTTCCTGCCATTGCCACTAACGTCTCTGCCACAAGATAATCTGTGTGTGTTTGAATACTTCTGGCAATACATAGCTTCTCGGAGTCAGCTGAACACTGTCATGCTGTGGGACTCACCACAGTTGTTACTAGTGCTGTTGAATTGGTTCTGACTCATAGCAATGAGTGAATGAAACACTGCCCGGTCCTGCGCTATCCCCACAATCACTGTTACGCTTGTGCCCATTGCTGCTGCCACTGTGCCAATCCATCTAATTAAGGATCTTCCTCTTTTTTTTTTTTTTGACTCTTCACTTTACCAAGTATGATCTCCTTCTCCAGGCACTGATCTCTACTGATAACATGTCCAAAACATGAAAGAAGTCTTTCCATTCTGGTTTCTAAAAGGATCATTCTGACTGAACTTCTTCCCACATAGGTTTGTTCTTCTGGCAGCACATGTTACTTTTAATATTTTTTTTTCCAATACCATAACTCAAAAATCTTCTTTTTTCACTGTCCAACTTTCACATGCATATGTGGCTACTGATACTACCATTACGTGGCTGAGGCACAGCATAGTTCTGAAACTGACATCTTTGCTCTTTAACACTTTAAATCAGTCTTGTGCAGCTGATTTGCCTAATGTACTGCATTGTTTGATTTCTTGACTGTTGCTTCCATTAATGTTGATGGTTGAGCAAAATGAAGTCTGTAACATTTCACCACACATAAAATGGTATAGTTGGAGGACCTACTAGTGTTGGTTTGTCCCTGGGAACCACAGAAAAGGCACTTATTCCAGAGAGCCTTTCAAACGGTTGAAGATGACTGGCTTGTCCCCTAAGTTTAAAGCTTCTCTTGGAAAGGTTTCGATGCCAATGCATAGTATCACCTAACCGAAGTCCTTAGAGTGCTTCCAGCATCAGCGTTTTGAGTTTCCTCACTTCTGAATATATATCAGTAGTACCTATGCATATATTAAGGTGCAAACATTAACATGTGCTGCCATCAACTGCACAGAGCATTGCAGTTGAGGTCTGATTACCACAGATCGGAAATCAACATTTCCCTTGGTTGAGTTGTTATATGACACGGATGCATCTGGAGACACTAAATTATTTTGGGATCATATTATACATCTAATTAGATTCAATTTTCTTTGAACACAATATTTTGTTTTTATTTTTAAACCCACTTATAAACCATACTTCCTCCATTCAGTGCTTGTACATTTGGTTATTTGTACCCAAGTCTAGCAATCTGGGTAAGATGATGGCTTTTGGGGTTAAAAAAGAGTTCCTAGAATGTGTCTTTTATTTACAAGTGTATGACTTTGGGCAGATTACATAACCTCTCTAAACCTCATTTGATCACACATAAAATGACATTCTTAGAAGACTTACTTCATAGAGTTGTGACAAGTAAATGAGACAATGCATGTAAAACTAAGTCTCTGGATCATAGTAAAACCAAAAACTAAGCAAAAAACTAGGCCCTTGTGAGACTCATTTCTCAAAACATTATTAGATCCTCTTTCTCTTACTAAGCATAACTCAGCTATCTCTCAACACTGTTAGTCATAATTTTTAATTAGCATGAATTTTATGTCTGTCTTTGAATTTCTTATTTGATAAGCCATATCATGGTGGTGAATAAGACGGACATTGTTAGTAGCTTACAGTCATTTGAACAAGACGGATCATGAATAGCATGTGATAAGCCCTATATGGATACTAAAGTCACTCCACCAGTTCAAAATGACTTGCCTTTCATCTAGTCCATATTTGTTCATCTTAGTCTAAGGATATCATGAGCATATCATTAACAACTCTGAAAAATGTGAATTGATGTCAAAATACAGGTAAAGTGACAAAGTCTCAGGTGTGGATCTACATAACTACGGATCCCAGAAGGACTTTTAAGTCAGCAAGAAAGTACATATAAACTTCTGGAACTCAGAGAAATCAGAAATGAAGAAAGTTCATTTACATAGAGATGAGATAAGAGGAAAGTTAACAGAGTTTATTGCCATGGAAGCCAAGAGAAAGGAGAATTGCAAGGATGAGAGCATGCTTAACCATATGAAATTATGGAGAGAAATTACTACTCTATTTGTTTATTGATTAGTTAGTTGGGAGCTTTGTGAGGTCAGTTTCAGTTAAGTAAAAAGGTCAGGTTACAAAATGAGAAAAGTCAATGACAACCCAAAACCAAGTTTTTAAACATGCAAATAAAGTTGTCAGAATTGCAGTAGATAGGTAGATAGGGGCGAGCAGCAACACCAGTGAGGTATGCACACCATGGAATGCTCAACCATTCAAGGTGGAAAGGATAGAATTTACCTAAGACCAAAATTCAGAAGAGTTGAGAAAGAAGGTGGAAGAGAAACAAAATTCACAGGGGGTAAGTGATGTTCCATTGTGGGGTTTGCAAATCATGGAAAGGAAACGAAGCATGTGATTGGTTTAATATAAAACTGATGATCTGCTGTGTAAATCTTCATTGAATTCTCAATAAAAAGTAATAAGATTGGCGATTAAAAAAAAGAGAGAGATGATATAAATTTCCAACATCAGAAATGAAAACGGGCTTGATGGCGGCTAGGGTGGAGATGCTGTGAAGTTCGCCATCAGCCATACCACAGAATACCGGCCAGAGCAGATCCAGGGCAGAGCTCCAAAACTTAGAACCATATAGATACGAGTATTTAAAAAGTTTGAAGGCTTATAGCTAGTGGAACTAGAAGCAGAATTAAGAAATTCCGTACTTTTGAATCTGCTGGGCTCGGAGGTCAGGAGCCCACAACTTGGGCGAGACGAAATGGCAAGACCAAGCGGGGGAGCAGATACCCCACAGAAAAATGCCAGGGGAACCTTGGAACAAACATGGACAATACGTTGCTGGTTTTGCTTTGTTCTGATTTTCTCTTCTTTGGTATCTGTTCATTGGTCCCCACACTGTTTGCGCACCTCCATTCTGATGACTAGAGGGGGTTGTCTGAGTGAGTGGACACCCTCCACCCTTACCAATGGTGGGTTCTTCTGCCTAGCATGTGCACAGATACTCAGGACAAGAGCTAGCCCTGAACTGTTTTTTGTTTTTTTAAATACGGGAAAGGCCATGACAGGAGCGTAGAGAGGGAAAGAGAGTTTAAAAAAACAAAACAGGCCGAAAATTAAATTAAATCCTGAGGTACAGCATAACAACCAACAGTGGCATCTTGAAATCTCTTAGGCAGCTTTGAAGGCAAGAAGCTGAAGCAAGAACATTAAAGTCATACTCATATTAGGCTACTTCTCTGGATAGGGTTTCACATTCTGCTTGTGCTCTTCTCCCTTGATGGTCCTAGTGTCCTCGGTTTCTGGACTGTAAGATTAACTACTCCCCCCATTTTTGTTACAAACTTCTACCTTTACAATTGTGACAGTCGCACTTTATCATGATAACAATTATTCACTATTGAATCATAAGAATCTTATCCCCATCTCTTTTAACAAGACCCATCTAGACAAGATGAAAACTATTCAGTGGGAAGTCTATTTCCCCCGACACTTTTAAACTAAACTCCCTCTTGAAACCTTGTAATCCAGTCACTTGGTTCCTTTATCACCCCCTCATTTTAGGTAGTCAGTGTTTAACTTGCCTTCCCTATCTACCCTGTGTGCAGAGGAGATAGCATTGATACTTGATGTGAAGACTCCTTCCCTCTCTCTTGGTATTTTGAGCTACTAAATACTAGCCATGAGTATAGGTCAAGTTCATCAAATTATAGCAATTTACACTCGTTTCCTTTATAAAAATTAATATTATTTTTTTTTATCTTCTTCTAGTCAAGTTCTGATTATCAAGCCATGGAGTCTAGGTCAAATGGGTACTATCTGCAAGTACAGGTGTCCTTGTGCATCTCCCCTCACTTCATATCAGCAAGATGCTTCACTCTCAACTCTAGCCCTCCATGGCTATGTCTTTGTCCTTGGGCTCAGGTGTCCTCAGGTCTCACCATACTTGGTACCAGCCAGCCCTTCCTCTTCTCTCTCTCATCTCCAGGTCAACCGGAGTCTACGGAATGTGGTTGAACTCAGCCCAATTCTTCATTGCTGCCTTTCCTCCTCTTCCACTCACCAGTAGGCCAATAGGGTCAGCAGCAAGCTTACACGCCTGCTCATGTGTTTTCTTTGAGTTTCAATCTTATAGGGGAGTTTCTCTTGAAGGGAGTTGGTTGCTTGCCTTGATAGCTTCCCAGCGAATGACTTGCTTATTCTTGTAGTAACTAATCATACTGCCATTTTTATTTTGAGTTTTCCCTGTTGATCTTTCTTTGAAGATGTATCTTCTGTTGCTCTGGCTGTTCCAGGCTGGCCTGCTTGTCCTTTCTAGTGGGAATGTCCCACCTCAGAAGGTTGAATGGAGCTCAGGATTCCACCTAAGTTCCTATACACTGCAAAGGCTTTGCAAGAGACCTATTTCAATGGGCAAGTTCTAGAACCCCTTTTAGGTATTCCAATCAGTTATAGGCAGAAGACAGGCTTTCTTTAACATTTTTTTAAAGAAGTATTTTGCAGCAGATTTGTCTAATGCATTGCATCATTTAATTTGTTGACTGTTGCTTCCATAAGTATTAATTGTAGATCCAAACAAAATACAGCCTTTGACAACTTCAACTTTATTCCATTAATCATGATGCTATTAAATGGTACAGATGTGAGAACTTTTGTTTTCTTTACATTTAGGTGCAATCCCTACTGAAGACTGTGGTCACTGACCTTCATCAGTAAGTATTTCAAGTCCTCTTCACTTCCAGAAAGCAAGGTTGTATCATCTGCACATAACAGATTGTTAATGAGTCTTCCTCCAATTCTGATGCCCCATTTTTCTTCATTTAATCTAACTTCTGTGATTATTTGCTGTATGGTCAAAGGATACAGCCTTGATGCAAACCTTGATTTTATTTATTCAGTATTCAGTTATGGGTTTATTAAGGAAGTTAATAGGCTACAATTCAGGTTCAGAAATGCTTAGGGCACAGTTGTGCCTGTCAGCTGATTAGTGCCCATAGGACACGCCACTCCACCATAAGCCTCAGCCTGAAGGCTGTGGACCCAAGGGTCAGCAAACATAGCTCCCTTAGTTAAGTGCCTGGAGGAACTTCACTCTACAAGTAAGTTTCTTGCCCCAAATCACTCAACTTTATTTTTCCCATGGGCTGCTAAGTTCACTCTTCTGTCTCATGCTCTGGGTTTTGTTTCTGCCGTGCCTCCAGTGTCACAACTTTCTGTCTGTGGTAAAGCAGAGGACCAGAAAAAAAGAAGATGACCATCAATGAGATGGATTGAGCCACAACACAAAAATTGGCTACTCTCTCGACTTTTGTTAGTAAATCTATTCTTCTGGCTGACTTGCCCCCTGTACTACGCATACAGTAGTTGGCCACAGTACAAATGCCGGTACTTAAAATCTCCCTGGTCTTAAACCATTCAGTATTCCACCAGTTTATGCAGAGGTTCCTCATGAGCACAATTAAGTGTTCTGGAACCCCCATCATTCGTTGCAATGTTATCTATAGTTAATTATTACCCACACAGTGGAATGCCTTTGCATAGCCAATAAAGCGCAAATAAACATCTTTATGGTATTATCTGCTATCAGCCAAGATCCATCAGATGTCTTATCAATCCAGTTTGAATTTCTGGCAGCTCCCTGGCAATGTACTGCTGCAATTATTTTTGAATAACTCTTTTTTGAGACATTATTACCGATACATTAATTTTAATATAAAATAGTATCAGCTTCTCTTTATTTTCGTGGAAATACTGTAGCATTGTTTTTGACAGTTTAAAAAGAGTCCTGAGTGAATATTTCCAATCTAACATAAAGTAAGGTGTACCTGACCCAAGCCATTGTAATTTCTGATCTTTTTATTTATTGTGAATTGAGTGAAAATTTACAGAGATCACCAGTTTTACATTCAACAAACCATAGACGTTGTTTCATCTCAATGATTGCAACTCCCTCCACACAACAACAGTGGTCACACTTCCCCTCTTGTGTGACATACATACCTATGTATGAATATTCTCTTTCAAGCTCATATATTGTGGGATATGTAATTATATATCCCACTCCTCCTCCCATAGCAATTCAGCCTGGGTCTCTGTCTGCTGTGTATCTACTACACATAGCACAATGTTGTTCCAAGTGTATATATCACTATTTATCTCTATCCTCTTAAGCCCTTGCATACCTCCCTGTATTTTCACTTCTGTCCATCATTCTTCTGCCAACATTCCTCTTTTTATACATTGCCCTTTCCCTTCTTATATATTGCCCTCTCCATCACCAGAGTTAACATGTGTCTACCCTCTCTAATCAGTGAATTATTTTCCCTTCCTTCTGACTCCTGATAATCTTCAAAGAACCTAAAGTCCTTCAGGTTCATCCATATTATGAGGTGTTTTGCAGATTCATCATTTCTTTTCAACATTTAATATTATTCCAGTGTGTGTATGTACCAAAGCTTGTTTATCCATTCTTCCAGTGAAGGACATTTAGGCTGTCTCCATCTTTTTGCTATTGTGAATAGTGCTATGTTGAACATCAGTGTGTATATATCTGTTAGTGTCCTGGCTCTTATTTTTGTGCATATATACCAAGTAGAGGGATTGCTGGGTCATAAGATACTTCTTTTTTCAACTTTCTGAGGAACTGCCAATTTATATTCCACCAGCAATGTAGGAAGGTCCCAGTCTCTCCACACCTCACCAGCATTTGTTGTTTTCTGTTTCTGTGAACTTTGCTGTTAATGCTGGTGTGAGATGATATCTCATTGTTGTTTTAGTTTGCATATATCTAATGGCTAATGATCGGTATCATTTCTTTATATGTTGGTTATTTGAGAACCTTCTGTACCCATTTTTTAATTGGAATTTTTTTGTTTTATCTTTTTCTTGCAGAAGTTTAGTTTTCTATACATTTGATATTAGTCCCTTGTCTGATATGTTGTTGCAAAACTTTTTTTTCCCCTATCTGTCGGTTCCCTTTTTATTCTTTTGGTGAAATATTTTGATGTGCATGCATTTCTAATTTTTAGGAAGTTCTAGTCATCTATTTTGTCTTCTGATGTTTGAGAGATTTTAGTAATGCTTGATAATGTATGTATGCTATGTATTAAAGCCCCTAAGTTTATCCCTATTTTTTCATTGGTGATCTTTATAGTTCTAAGTTTTACATTTAGGTCTTTTATCCATGTTGAGTTTGTTTTTGCACATGATGTGTGATATGGTTCTTTTTTCCATTCATCTTCTAATGGATCTCCTGTTCTGTCAGCACCATTTGTTGAAGAGACAATCTCTTTTCCACTTACTGTGCTTTGGCTGTTTGTTGAAGATCAGCTGACTGTATGTGGGTGGATTCACTTCTGGGTTCTCAATTCTGCTCCATTGTATCTTTCCTTGAACCAGGTTTTGAATTCTGTGGCTGTGTAGTAAATTTTGAGATCAGGGAGTGAGAAGCCTCTAATTTTGTTCTTCTTAAGTTGTTGTTGTCAGGTGCCATCGAGTTGGAACCGACTCATAGCGACCCCATGCACAGCAGAACGAAAGAAACAAT
>NW_006408908.1:1545803-1559963 GCF_000296735.1 Chrysochloris asiatica
TTATGCTTTCTTTTTTTTTCAAAAATACAACAACACTATAAAGGGTCACCATGAGTCTATGCTTCGGAACCAACCTGATGGCACACCTCCACCATGAGGCTGGACAAGAAAATCAAAGGGGAAATAAAATATAATGCTAATATCGGATATTTGGGTGATGGAGAAATAATGCCAATTACAAGAGAAAAATGAAACTTGCTTTTAAAAATACAAAATAAGTAATTTTCACTATGATGAGTAAATTGGAGATTTTCATTGCATATCTAGAATTATTTTTAACACATAAAATTGTACTGAAAAGATCCTGAGAGGCTGGGCGGAGGAGGATGATGGAAAGGAGAACACAAAGGACTAAGCCACAAAAAGGAGTCCTGGTATGGCACCGTGGGATAAAGCACTGGACTGCAAGACCAGTTTGAACCACAAGGTCGGTGGTTCAAACTCACCAGCTGCTCCTTGGAAACCAATACAGGGTTGCTATGAGTTAGAACTGACTAGATGGCACATAACAGCAACGAGACATGAAAGCAAGACGAAAATGTTGGAGGAAATTTCAGCCTGAGGTGGAAAAGACTTGCTTTATCATTAAATTCAGAACATTCTAGAGTTAACACTTCTTTGTAAAGACATGAACACTCAATATCTTGCTGTCATGATTGATGCTTAGTATGTGTGTGGGGTATTCAAGGAAATGTGGGAGGTTAAAAGTAGGAACAAACATTTACTTCTGGTTTTTGGATGGGGTAGTCATGAAGCAACTGGACTTCAGCAAAGATGGTGCCTCTTGGCTGTACCATTCCTACAGAGAGGTTGCACAGCTGAAGTCTGCAGGAGAAAAAATCAAATTTCCCTAATGATAAGGTAAATCTGACAGCACAAAAGTTTTAAGACAAGACTAGGACTTGCAGGGAAGCAAAGATGCTGCCATAAGAAAATGTAAGATGCCTGAGTGTGCAGGCATGTTTCCAGGAGGGTGGGTGAGGTGACTTCTTCCTCACGAGCCCAGGGAACAGGACAGATATGCTGCTATGCCAGCAAATGATACATATGAACTGGGTTTTGTATTCAGGTTACACATTATCTTTGAACACAATGACAGAATATAATACGAGGATATAACTGGAAGATGAATTTGGCTAAATAGCCAGCTGCTATTTGAAAGGCTGACAGTCTGAATCCACCTAGAGGCACCTTGGAGAAAGGCCTACATTGTTGTGAAGTGCCATTGAGTCAGTTCCGACCCATAGCAACCTTGTATAGGGTTTCCGAGGAGCAGCTGGTGGGATTGAATTGCCGACCTTGCAGTTCAAATGGCTTTGCAGTCTGGAGCATAAGACCTGACTACGTACTTCAGAAAAAATCAGAGCCCTTGAAAACCCTGTTTCTACTCTTTAATATGTATCTTAACTTTGAAATACATGGGGTTGCCATGTGCCAGAACAGGCTCTATAACTTATTATTAAATACTTATTATATACCTATACTTGAATTTTTTAAAGAACTTTTTAGAATATGTGGAATGTGACTTAAATGTGGACTGTGATATAAAGGCTTGGAGGGCTTAATTATTTGTAAGTGTAAAATGTCACCAGTACACACACACACACACACACACACACACACAAGCTTGTGAATGCATGCACACTTTCATCCTGGGATACATTAAGTGAGATATGCTGATGATGTATCTAGAGGAAAGTAATCAGGATGAGAGACTTGAGAACCATCTTACAAAAGGAACAGCTGAGAGCATATATTTAGTGCAAAAACGGAATCTGGACAGATGTGAAGATGGTTGGGCAACACTAGAATTATTGGGCTTGAACAAAACTCTGGGAGGATGATCTTTGCTCTGGGAGAGTCCCATGCAAGGCCTGGTTTTTAATATAAAGCCCACCTTTTGCTTGCTCCAGAAAGGACCCACAGTGTGAGAGATCATTTTACATCTCTAGGTGGTACTCAGTCTCCAGGTCTGCTTAATTCTGCTGATGATTAAAAGACTGTGATAAGGCAAACACCCATCTGGGAGTACTTGTGCATGGCTTGTCTTCTAGGGCTCGGAAGAGTCAATGGGCCTCTGAAGGGAGGTTCTACAGTACTACAGTAAGGGCTATACTGTTTGCTCTATTAATTTTTTTTTTTTCCCGTGTTGCAATGTAATGTTGTCTTCTTTCATTCATTAGCGAAATGGGGATTAATTTATTACCTTTGTCTTTATTGTGATATTTGATATATTTGAATTCTATTTTAGGCGATTCTTCTGTTTCCTTCTCTAGAATAACTAGACTTATCCACTTATGTTTGTCCACTGATGAATCAGCTGACATGGAATTGCAAAACCTCTCACAGGGCTTCCTCTACCTGCCAAGCATCTTCCTGTATTACCATCTCCGTTTTCTTGGAAGCACGGGATCTGAGAATGGAATCCCAGGTGAAACTTTCTCTATAAGAAGCAAAATTAGGAAATCTGTCACTCTCTAGTAAAAGAATGTGATTTCCATTCAACAGTAGGATTCGTCCTTGGATTGATCAATATTTTAGTGACCGACCTAGATGTGATATCTCCACATATTTTGCACAAATATGTCAACACGACTTAAGGCTGCTTGTGCTTTTATCCTTTTCCAATCTGCGTTGATTTTCTGCAGACCCTAATTACGTGGAGTTATTTGGTTCCATGCTTTCTGACAACAAGGACACCAGAGCAGATACAGTCTTATAGTAAGAACAATCCTTTTCCCTGTTACAAATTGCTTTAGGGAATATAACTATTTATTTAGGAAACATAAGAAGCCCTAATGGCAAAGTAATTAAATGTCTCAGTTGCTAACCAAAACGTCAACAGTTCTAACCCACCAGTCACTCCATGAGAGAAAGATGTGACAAGCTACTTCTGTAAAGCTGTAACTCTCAGGGGCAGTTCTACTCTGTCCATTGGGTTGCTTGGAGTCATAATTGACTTCATGGTAATAGGTAACTATTTATTTAACTTTGAGAGGCTAGTGAGAATTGTCCCTAAGGAGAAGGCTGCCATCTAAAATCCAAGGTGACACATAGATGAGAGGAGTAGAACATTCTCTTATTGATCTAAACCACTGCAACAAACCACTAAAAACCTTATCAAATACAAGTTTAGCCTCTGTTAGTTTTTAGTGGTCTGTATAAAGGTTGATCACTCATTCCGAAAATATTTATTAGCTAATTTCCGTATACCAGACATTGTCTGAGGTTCTAAGGCACAGCAGTAAATAAAATAGCCCAGTTCCCTGACTTTGTGGTACTTAGAATCTAGTGAAACAACAGGCAATAAACCAATAAGAATTGCAGGAAGGATGGACTTATCTGAAGCAAGGAAGGAAGGCTGTGAGGAGTAAGTTTGAAAGATAAGAAATCAGGAATTCAATTTTGGCTATGTTGAGTTTGAGGAGTCCCTGGGTGTTGTAAATGGTTAACAAGCTCAGTTGTTAACTGACAAGTGGAGGTTTCAGTCCACCCAGTGTCTTCTTGGAAGAAAGGCCTAGAGATCTAGTTCCAAAAATTCAGCCATTTAAAAATCTATGGCGCACACGTCTGCTCTGACACACATGGGATCACCATGAATTGGAGCTGACCTGACAACTGTCTTTTAAATTAAAAAATAATAATAATAATAATAAAGAAGCCATCTATGTAGAAATGGAAGTCAACAGTAAGACAGACAATTTGGAGTTTAGGGAAAGGAAGAAATAAATCAAAATGGTAGCACTGTGAGCATCTGCAATACTTTAAAAACTCACCAAACCCAAACGCACTGCCATCGTGTCTGTTCCAACTCATCTCAACCTTCTACAGGGTTTCTGAGACTGTAAATCTTTATGAGAACAGATAGCCTCATCTTTTTCTCCTGGAGTAGCTGATGGGTCTCCACTACCGACTTCGTGGTTAGCAGCCCAACATTTTAACCATTATAATACCTACTTTTTTGTCGTTGTTACATGCCGTAGAGTCAATTCTGATCCACAGCGACCCTGCATAGGGCTTTCGAGGAACAGCTGGTGAGCTTGAACTGCCAACCTTGTGGTTCAAACCAACTTTGCAATCCAGCGCGTTAACCCACAGCACCACACCAGGACTCCATGGAAATGTATGTGATCACTCAGGACTGACTGTGGCTAGGGAAGGATTGTGGCTGGACCCCTCCACCAGGAGAAGAGGAAGATTCAGCAAGAATCCTCTGGAGGGACAAGGTAAACTCAGAGAGGAGGGTCAACAGAAACCAAGCTGCTGAGAATACAATACTGTTCGCTTTTTTTTTTTTTCTTTAAGTTAACACTTTCTTAAGCTAAGTGTTATTGAGTCACTATTTATACTAGTAAAAAAGACATAATTATACTAGTAAAAAAGACATAATTATTCGAATGTTTCTCTCTATAAAGGAAACATTATATTCTATGAATAAAGCATTATGATGCAGAAAGACTGTTTTAACATTTCAGTAAGACATCCTTCTGTGCTGCTGGGATAAGGCTGGGAATTATTACGATCTGTCAGAAAAGCTCTAAGGTAGCATACAACAGTACCAGAGTATTGGGGGGATTTCCACCTATCTCTGTTTAATGTGGATGCTGCTCATTGGGAATGTCCTTTGTTTATTTTTATTTTTGCATCTTGCACTTGCACCTTCTATTTTTAGAACCACTTAAAATCCATTCCCTCTTAGTTTGGATTTCTGCCTTCTTTCTTATTCTCTGAGTGACCTTTGTAACCTGGGTAGGGTCCTTTCTACCCTGACTACACAGATGTTAGTAACACATCCAACAAGCACCATGGTCACGTTTGATGTTTGCAAAATTCATGGCCAACTTCACAAGTGCTTTAAGACAACAAGGCATTGATTCATATTTCACATTTTGTTATAAAGATAAAAAGAAGGTTGGAGAATCTCTGTAAGTCAAGGGCTTTGAAACAAAGAGTGGGACAAAAGTCCCTTGCTTTGCTTTTATCTCTTTTCCTCTGTGAGTCTTGAAGGTGATCTTTCTCCATCACTTCCTTGTACGTGTTCACTCCTTTGGAGAATTATTTTAATATCCTAAGAGAAAAATTCAAAGAGAAATTATAAAAATTAATAAATGATTTAGGATTATCACATAATATGTGGCAGTGATTCAACAGCAAATTATGTTTATAAAAAATTGTCCTTGGAGAGGATTATTCCCCATTTAGCTTGAATTCTGTCTGCAATATTTAGTTGCATGCTTAGAAAGGCATCTAGGGTCTTAAGGCCTCAGTTCCATCTAATTATGGGGTTACTGTCATATCAGATTAAGTAACACTTGTAAAAGCAATTATACAGATTCTGGTGCATAAAGAACAGATTTATTTTCCTATGAATGAGTAAAAAAAAAAAAGGTCTCCTCTATTAAAGGAAAATTCAAATGTAAAATTAATAATGTACATAGAGTTGTAGAATTTTAGAGCAACAGATTATTATTATCTGAGATTGTTTATCCTCTCCATGCTTTGGGGTATTAGGGATAGAACAGTCTGCTTTTCATCTGCTTTGAATGCCCAATTATCTTACATTTTATTTCCAAGTATTTTTCAAAAGAAATAAAAAGTGTATCATGGTGTGTGATGGTTACAAGCACAGGTACAAGATGTAGCATTGCATTTCTGCAGCTTTCAGTGATCTTATTACATACTTTAGGGAAGTGCTAAACACAGTAATACAAGAAGTCCTTCTTGTGGTCATGTTACTCATGCAGCTGTAGACTAACTAGTTCATCATCCCAAGTGACATCCCACATTGCTTTGATCAGTCACTGGCAGGGATCATTGTGAATCATTTTCATGAGGGGCCTTGTGCTTTGGAAATAGAGTCATTCTACAGACAAAGGTTAATGTCAAATGAACTTTCTGGTCCTTCCTGCCGCTGTCTTTAACACCGCGTCTTCTTTGACTACTGTAGTTATAATAATTAAGGCTGAGCATTGGGAGTTAACCTAGTGATTAGTAATGAGTGGCCTGAGACTAACTAATGCTGGCTGGTGTAGGAGAAAGTATAAACACCAGAGAAACTCCATCCAGCCTGGGCGAAACGTATAGCTGAAGCCAGGGATCATAATTTTCAGTAGCCATGAATGGGGAACCTTGAGAGAGTTTGAAAACATTTCACACAATTGCTTTGTAAACAAAACACAGACACATCATCGAACTTTGCTATAAAGATAAAGGAGATTGGAGAATGTTTTTAAAATCAGATACTTGGAAAACAAAGTGAGATCAAATCCTTTCAAGTCACATTTACAATTATTATATGATTTTCTCATGCAATTATTGAGTTCTGACTCCTTTTTTATAAGAAATTCTCCTATGACATTTTGACTTTAACAGGAAAAGTTTTATTGCTATCTCTTATTGAATGCAAATAGAGTCCTGGTGTGGTGCTGTAGGATAAGCACTGGACAGCAAATTGGTTTGAACTGCAAAGTTGGCAGTTCAAACTCACCAGCCACTCCTTGGAAACCTCATACAGGGGTGTATGAGTTGGGATTGACTCAAAGGCATTTAACAAATAACAACATTGAATGTAAGGAGTCCTGGTGTCTTACTATAGGATAAACACTGGACTGCTAACCACAAAGTCAGTGGTTCAAACCCACCAGCCGCCTCTCGGAAACCCTATACAATCAGAAGTCAACAACAGCACTGAATGTAAATCTTAATAGTAAAGACATGTACTCAGTTTATGTTGTTGTTGTTAAGTGTCGTCAAGTCTATTCTGACTCATAGCCACTCTGTATAGGGTTTCCAAGGATTGGTTTATATGTTTGCTGAAATAAATTTACATTCATGTGTTTAACATAAGAAATTACATCTGTTAGAAATTTGTTTGTTCATTTACATTTGTCAGTATTAGTGTCCAAGTATGCTTGCCCCCAATCCAGTTACAGCGCTGAACTTGTTTCTCTTAATCAAACTATTTTACTTAGGAACATTACCTGAAAACAACCTCTTTGTATAAGATTTATGGAAGTAGGATTAAATAAATGACTTAAACTGAATCGCAATAAAACCCCAACACAAAAGCTGGCTCTCCCATATAAGTACTAGCTATATTGAGTTTCTGGAGGTCTGAACGTGGACCCTGTTTTAGATACTAGTGGGTTTAAGGTCATCATGGTGTGCACCAGTGAAAGTTTCCTGTTCCTCCAGAGAGAAGACACTGTGCATTCAGGAGATGAAATGCCAGCTCATCTGTCCATCCAGATCAAACTTCACATGGCTCAGAAATCATTCTTGAACAGGAAACTACCTACAGTCCAATAATAATAAGATCTCACATTTACTGAGTGTTTTTTATCTGCCAGGCACTGCACTAAATCCTTTGTATGTATTAACCCATGGAACCTCATGAAGTAGGAATCATGATTCCTGTTTTACAGATGAGGAAACTGAAGCATCATGCGGTCACTTGCCCAAGGTCACACAGCTGAGGTGTGGACCCAATCAGTGTGACCCCACAGCCCACTCTCATAACTGCAAAGCCAGACAGCCTCGCAGAAAATGCAAAACTAAAACATACTCTAATAGTTGCGCATATTCAGTTTTCTCAAATGCATAGTTTTAAATGTTGCTGCTTCAAAGCACGGATCTTGTAAACAGAACTGTTAGACACTTCCCACTGTTTGTAATAGCAAACAACATCTTCACCTGAAAAACCACACTCTAGCTTTTGCTCTACTTATCTAGAAAGATCTTCAAATAACATCACTGTGGTTAGAGCTCATTTGAAAATGTGATATATTTGCTAGTACATGGATATCTGGAGGGAAAAAAATGATGACAGGTCGGGTGTGATGTTTCCTGAGTCTTCAGGGATTTTTCATTTTCTCTTTGACTAATGAAAATGGGACTAGAGCACGCTCTTGGAAAGGGAACTGCTCTCATTTCTGAATCTCAGAATCTAGGCTTTCCTGCTCATAGGCACAACTCTTCTTGTTTCACTGTACTGTCAGTGAGTCATGATGGTGGGATCCCCTGTCCTCTCCTCGGAGAATCCTTGGTGGAGCAACAGGCAGAAGATGCGAAGGATGAAGGACAAGGACAGTGAGAGTTGAAGCAGCTGACTTGGGGTGTTTTGTAAAGAATCATCCTGGTAAAGATCTAACTAGCTAGTAACGCTTTCTGCTATGTTAGGTGTCAGGTGATACTAATATTATGGAGATGGGATAATTGGGGGTCTCAGACAGAGCTGTACCACCTACCAGGGAGATTTTGGAAAATGTGAAGAGGCATTTTGTGATGGACAAAATGTCAAGGTGATCCTGAAACATAGTGGACAGGAACATAGATGTTAGGCATCTCATGTTCAGGATGGCTCTACATAAGGAGAAACTTTGTATTCACAAGGCTAGCAGGACTTGAGTTGAAGTGCAATGCAGATGGATAAAAACCCTTCCGAAATGAGGGAAATAAGTGAATTAAAAAGAGTCCTGCTGTTTCTACCTTTTCCTGAGAGAGGTGCTGACCCTCTAAGGCAGTTGGGTGTTGGCTATTTTCTTTTCTCAAGTAACAAGCCTACTCACATCTTCTCTGTGAATCACTTGGGCCAAAGTGAGGATCTTCCTAAATTGTCATGACTTTGTAGGGAGTTTTCCCCCTCAATTTTTGTACTGTAATTGTGACATTGTTTTATGTGCTCACCTACTCTTGCTAACATAAGATAAATCCTATGATGCACAATTCCAAAGGATTTTGCAAATTCTTTTATGGATTCAAACCAAATGGGCTGTGCCTTGGAATATGAAAGTGAGTTTGTAGAAAGAGGTGTGAAGGGATGTGACTAGCCTATGGGACTTGCTTCACACAGATTAGTACTTGCTGAGAGCAAAGGAAAGGGTAGCAGATGCAGGAACATGCAATTAATTGTCCTGCCTCCTGCATTCTGACACTGACTGACCCTCCCCCTTGAGTTGTCTGGTTCTGATGGATCTGCAGAGGCTGTAGAGTGTCTGTCCCCACTAATTCTAGAGCTGTGTCGATTACCCCTTCCTTATCTGAAGTGGAAGGAGCCTTCATAGCTTGTGAGTCACGTGTTGGATTGTGAACCACAAGCTCGACAGTTTGAATCCACCAGGCGCTCCATTGGAGAAAGAGGATGTTTTCTGCTCCTGTAAAGATTTGTAGCCTTGGAAACCCTGCACAGAGCTGATATGGGTCAGAACCAGTGGCACATAACCAGTCATCCTAAATGGAGAACTAGTCATCCTAAATGGAAAACTAGTAAAACACCAGCTACTGTTGAACTGATTCAAGTGGAGAAGAAAGCTGGTCCTTATTAATAAAGTATGAGATACAGACTTCTGAAAAGGGCTATGTAATACCTTAATTTCAACGTAAATCATAAAGAAAGGATGACCATTATTGAATGCATGAAATTATATATAGTAGGATTTATCTTATATTATCAACAACCAACAGTTGTTTCAAACTATATTTTGCTTATTTAAATAAAGAGACAAATATTTTTTAAAAGGAATCCTATTGAATGCAGATACATAATGTTGTCATCTGGTTAGGAAATCAACACTTAGAGATGAAGAAATTAATATCTTATGCTGCTCCTACTCAGAAATTCATCAATTCTACAGTGCTTTTCAAATCAGCCCACTTTCCCCCCTGTGACTGTTCTCGGTAATCTTGTCTGATGTCACTACTCCAGTGGGGGTCACCGAGCAGCCTGTGTAGACCTGCTCTTCAGTCGAGTCCTCCCACGTAGTTTCTCCTGTTTCTCTCACACTCTCCACCCACAAGCAAATCCCCTTTCTCTTCACTTTCTAGAACCCTGACCATCTTATTTCTTCTTTAGCAGACTCTCTCCATGCACACAGCACAAACAAATGTCTTATGCTTCGTGTTTCTCTAGTTTTGTACTTGGCTTGTTTGCCTTATAACTTTCTCTTGTGATTTTCCTGCATTTGAAAATTACTTTGCAACCAGGAGTGGCCTTTTCTTGAGAGCAGAAATTGTATTTGATATCATTTTTTCTGTCCCATGGAATTTATAGTATTGGCCTCAATACTGTTGCTCATGTTAGGTGCTGTCCAGTCCATTTCTGAGTCTGTAACCCCAGGGGACACAGTAGAACTGCTCCATAGGATTTTCTTGCTTTATTATTTTCACAGAGGAAGATTGCCAGGTCTGTCTCTCACAGAGCTGCTGTGTGGGTTCAAACAGCCAACCTTTCAGGTAGGAGTGGAGTGCTTAGTCACTGCATCACCAGGGATCCTTGGTCTCAAAAGTAAGTGTTCAGTGTTGAGTAGTGATCATAACAGTCACCGTATCTAAGTGCTTCCTATGTGCCAAATAAGTGAATTAAAAATTCACAATCTTATTTATGCTCACTGTGTCCCTTTACACATATATATCTATTTAACATCTAAGAAAACAGGATGAAGAGAAACTTAAGGTCAAGTAGGTTTCCTGGTGTGGCTCTGTGGGTTAATGCGATGTATTGCAAAGTTGCTTTGAACCACAAGGCCAGTGATTCAAGTTCCCCAGCTGCTCCTCAGAAACCCTATACAGAGTCACTATGGGTAGGAACTGACTGGACAGCACTTAACAACAACAAGTGGGTGGTAGGCCTGAGGTTTGTTTCCCTAGCTTTCTGATTCCTGAGCCTGTGTTCTTAAATTCTATAATTGTACTTCACTATTAAATGGACCAAAGATTTACACCCTCGGAAACCCTGTACAGGGTCGCTATGAGTCGGTTCTGACTCCACGGCACATAACAACAACAACAATTAAATGGACCAAGCATTTTGATGTCTACTAGTTTGTTAGAAATGAATTCCAATTATTACTAAAACAAATCATGAAGTTTATATTAAAAATGTAGCAATTTAGGGCAAATAGAGTTTAGGGCATAGAGATCTATGTCTGGATTGTCTCATTATTGGACATACGAAGAAATCTGCAAAAGGTAACTAATTGGTTATCACCAAGAAGTCTTGAGTAAATGTAGCTTCAGTTCCTTGCATTAATCAAAGTGAAGGTGCTTTTATCTGAAATTCAGCAAATCCTCTGCAGTCCAATATACAACTGACCAGGAGTCAAATAGACTTCATGATACTAAACTTGTATCTGAGAGAGTTGTACTAACTTGCCACACACTGAAAAGGGGCTGGTGTCAGTCTCTTTCATCCTTAACACTAGCTGTGGAAGAACTGAGACTCACCACTGAGGAGGAAGTGCATTAATTATGCGTGGTTGAGACATGATCTCTGAGTTGCAGTTCTTCCTTCTACAGCAGGCGTGGCCAAGTGTATGGATTTCATCCTCAGTTTCCTCATCTTCCATCCTATACTCAATCCACCATTGCACAGACAATGTGTCTTATGATTAGAGTACAGTATCTACATCAGCATTTGGCTGGGGCTCATGGTCTGAGATAGTTCTCTTTCATCAGAGAGATCCTATCCTCCATGCTTCTCAGTCATGGACGAAGGTCCTTTGTTGTTGTTGTTGTTAAGTGTCGTTGAGTCAATTCCGACCCATGGTGGCCCTGTATAGGGTTTTCAAGGAGCAGCTGGTGAGCTTGAACCACCAACCTTGTAGTTCAAATGACTTTGCAGTCTGACACATTAGCCCACAGCGCCATACAAGGTCCTTTGGGAACTGGAATTATCCAGAATCTGATTAATCCAACTTGCCCCCTTCCCAGCTTCAAGTTTGTGGTAGACCCAGTGGGTAGTCCCAGGGCACTGATGAGACAGCCCCATGGTACTGATAGCTTCTGGACTGTAACTGAACTTGTGGCCCTTTGGGTGTTGTGGGCTGGCCTTTCTGGTTTGGTGCTAAGACTGGCTTGGATTCCCTGTTCTGGCCAAGTCCGGTTTCTTCTTCCTCCCTGCTAGTCCACGTTAGACAGGTTCCTAGTATCTTCTGAACCTTTACCCAACCAAATTAGGACACTTTTGGATAATACTTACAGGAAATTTATAGTCTGAATAATTTGAAATCAGATCTTGAATAAAAGGATGTTTCAAGAGAACACAAACTTCAACTGGTTCCAGATTCTTGGCACCTAGATCATGAAATATTTTTACGAAGCTCTAAAGAAAAAAAAGAAGAAAACGGAGTTAATTAAAACATCCTGTGGATATTAAAATTTTACTTCCTACACGAATGTGTCCAAACTTCTGTGCAATGATACTGTATTTTGAGGCAGTTTCATGAAACTGTGCTCAAAATTGACGGCAACTTTCCTTATGTACAGGTGCCACCGTCTTGGACAAAAACCACCTAACCAACCTCATAATAAATGTTTTCTGTGTTTAGATTGCTGGCAAATCTGTCACAGTCTTGTGCTTCAATTCCTCCTTGGAATACTTTGAGTAGTGTTTCCATGGAAATGTTTTCAGTGTTCTCATTTTCAAGGATGTCTTCTTCCTTGTCCTCCTTTTCTTCTTTCAAATCCCTTTTCTCTCTCACATTTTCTTCAGGTTCAGGGGATTCCTCCAATGTACTTAGATCAGTGAAGGAAAAGGTCTATAGAATCAAATGATAAGAACATGAGATCAGACTGAGGTCCTGGCAGCACCAGTCAGTGACATCTAGAAAACACCAAGTTCATCACACGCTCTCCTTACAGTGGAGTACTACCACTTAGTTGGAAGTCACAACGTTGAAGTCCTAGGTCAAGTTAACTCATGGTCTACAAACGGCCTCACTGTGCTTTGTGCCCTTGTCATCTCTACATAACCTTGGGTTTATTACATCGCCAAGTACATCAGACTCCTCACTCAACTGACACTGGGATGAATTAGTGTAGTTTCCTAACCATAAATGTTTGGAGCTTTTCATAGTATTTACTTGTGGAAATTGCTTACAGTTGAGAGGTAATGGCTAGTTAATTTCTCACACTTAATTGACTCTAAGAGTTCCAGGAATATTTCTTGGTATACTGGTGGCTAACCCAACAAAACACTAAGAAGGCAAAATAGGAAACAAATTGAATAAAGAAAATCTGATTGAGATTTTGTGGCTGCTCTTTGAAATTTAGCAAAGAACCATGAACTCAGACATTCACAGGGGTAAAGAGTAAATTACTTTTGAAGTAATTTCTTATGTTATAATAAACCTGAAAAATATCCCTGTCATTTGATTCAGTAATTATATTGGTGGTGGTGTTAAGTGCTGACTCATAGCAAACCTGTATAGATTTTCCAAGGAGTGGCTGGTGAACTTGAACTGCCCACCTTGTGGTCCAAACTGATCTTGAAGTCCAATGCATAATGGTGCAGCGCCACAGCAGAAATTAAAGAACTAAGGATTAATCCAAAAGAAATCTTCATGTGCACAAATATTTTTTATGTATGAATGTTTGTTTCACATTATTTACATCAAAATAAAAGGCATGCATTTTCAAGCATGGGTAAATAAATGGTAACACAAATTATAATACATTTGTGATAGAATACTATGCAGTCATGAAAATGATTTAAAAGAACAGCTTTTTGTTTTTTTAAGGAAAGGCATTGGAAAACATTCAATCTAAGTGCAAAAAGAAGTTAGAAACACTAAACAAAATATACTAAGATATTAATGTTATTCATAAATCCTGGTGTGGCATTGTGGGTTAATGTGCTGGACTGCAAAGTCAGTTTGAACTGCAAGGTAGGCAGTTCAAGCTCACCAGCCACTCCTAGGAAAACTTATATAAGGTTTCTATAGGACAGAACTGACTCAAAGGCACTTAACAACAGCAACAATGTTCCTTTACATCTATGCTATTATATGAAGAAAAGAAAGCAGATGCTATACATTAAAAAATTAACAGTGGTAATCAATAAGAATCCTAATGTGGCACTGTAGGATCAGCACTGGACTGCAAAACACAATGTTGGCAGTTCAAACCCATGAGATGTTCTTCTGAAACTCTATACAGGGTCCCTATAAGTCAGAACTGACTCGATGGCACGTAACAAACACCCCTGAAGAGTCAAGGGTGGAGAACCTTCTTTTTTGTCAAAATTTATAACACCATTAATGGGATATATAAAATTATCAACTTAAAAATTAGCCTGCTGAGCCTTGGGGAAGTGGGGCTTGATTGCAGATAGGGCAGAGGTGCAGTGAAGATCTCCGCCGGCAATACCACAGAATACCAGGTAAA
>NW_006408908.1:1561588-1562920 GCF_000296735.1 Chrysochloris asiatica
GTTCCATAGGTAGGAATATTTAAAACATTTGATGGCTTATAGCTAGTGGAACTTGTAACAGAAGTAAGAAATCTCATATTGACAACCATAGGTAGGAATATTTAAAACATTTGAAGGCTTATAGCTAATGGAACTTGTAGCAGAAGTAAGAAATCTCATAGTTTAGAATCTGCTGGCTCAGCGGCCCTGAGCCGACAACTTGGGC
The DNA here is from genome assembly GCF_000296735.1 of Chrysochloris asiatica. Lineage (NCBI taxonomy): Eukaryota > Metazoa > Chordata > Mammalia > Afrosoricida > Chrysochloridae > Chrysochloris > Chrysochloris asiatica. The sequence goes on from NW_006408908.1 coordinate 1,561,794, forward strand.
AAGACCAAGTGGGGAGCAAGCAGACCTGATAGGAACGAATGACCATGGGAATCTCAGAGCAAAGGTGATGATATTCTCTGTTTGGTTTTGCTTTGTTCTGATTTTTTTCTTTTTTTTTTTGGTATCTGTTCATTGGCTCTAGATGTTTTTTCCCCCCTTGCTTTTTTGCTGTTGCTGTTGCTGTTGTTTTTGTTGTTGTTGTTCTGTTGTGTTTTGTTTTTGTTCCCCCTCTTATGTATAAGGGGATCTTTCTCTCCCTGTACTACCCAAGAAGAGTCAGCAATTGCTGCCATATAGTCAACATACAATCACATCGTATAAAGTCCCACAATCCAGGAAAGAACCATTACCAACTGCCATACACCAGGGAGGCAGACAACACCTGAAAAAGTTACTATGAGTTAAGCAATAAGAAAAGTGAAAGGGAAGCTCATCTCCTGATTACATCTACCTGAAGGCAATCAGAAAGCATAAAAAAATATCAAAACACACACTCAATTAAGAATTAAAGCCACAGCTAAACACTAAACATGTGCAAGAAGCAAAAGCAGATGATCATATCAGCACATGTCCAGAAACAAGATAAAATGTTTGCGACAGATGACCTGGAGGTAGACCTGAACTCCATTCTGGAAGGAGGTCAGACCTTGGAAATGCCTGAGAAGGAATTCAGAAAAATGATTATAAAATATTTCAAAACTCTAGACAATGGAGTTGAGAAAAATGAGGAATAAGTCAGGAAAGCACTACAGGAATAATCAAATAAGATAAATACAGCTTTGGAAACAATTTAAAACCTACAAAACGAGGTTCAGATGACTAATAATAGAATATCAGAAATAGACAATACAATGAAAGGGCAAAGAGTAGAATTGAAGAGATGGAAGCCAGAACTAGTGAACTGGAGGACAAATCTCTCAATGCTACTAAGATAGAAGATCAAGCAGAAAAAAGGATAAAAAAAATCCAAAATAGGTCTAAGATTCTTGTTGGACAACATGAAGAGGAATAACTTAAGAATTATCAGCATTCTGGAACAGGAAGGATTACACAAGTCCACAGAAGAGATAATTGAAGAGCTGCTGGAAGAGAATTTCTCTAACACCCTAAAAATGAAAATACAAACA
>NW_006408908.1:1577750-1578558 GCF_000296735.1 Chrysochloris asiatica
CTTTCTCTCACGAAGTATCTTCTGTTCTTCTAGCTGCTCCAGGCTGGTCTACTAGTCCTTTTCCGTGGAAATTTCCTACCTCGGACAATTCTGGATGGGGTTCTGGATTCCACCTATTTTCTTATGCAATGTAAAAGCTCCACAGGAAGCTTCTTTCACTGGGCAACTTCTAGCCGCCTTTAAGGTATTCCATTCAGTTGTAGGCTGAAGACACTCTTACAAGCTTTCTGTAGTGATGTTTCTGGCCATTCCTTTCTCCTCCCCTCAAGTGTCTATTTTACAATGGTAGGCAAGGGAAACCAAGATTCAAAAGACAGCCAAGCATCTTAACATTATTCTCCTCTTTTACCCCTTCAAACCATGCCTCAATCCCTGTATCCCAGAGCCCTGTAGTTTCAAGTTTGTGCATACATCATTATTTACTTCTGTCCCACTTAGCCCATGAGACCCTACCTAACTGTTCCCCATCAGCCTTGTTCTTCCATTCCCCACCCTCTTCTTGTGTATTGTCCACCTCCCCGGCCCCCAGCACCCAAGCTATCCTCTGTATATTCCCTACCACGTGCTCTATCTTCCCCTCCCCCTTCCTCCTCTCATCCCATACATCGTGATGATCAGCTAATATATATATATATATATTCCCCTCCCCCCCGTCTTTTAGGGTGGGTTCTTTTTCTTAGTCTATTACAATAATGGTCCTATGAAGTATTTCTGCTTTTGTGACTGATTAATTTCTCTCAGCATAATGTTCTCAATGTTCATCCATGTTATGCGGTGGCTTGAAACTTCCTTATTGTTCTTCAATGTA
>NW_006408908.1:1578818-1581514 GCF_000296735.1 Chrysochloris asiatica
CATCCTCGCCAGTATTTATTGTCCTCTACTTTTTTGATCTTTGCTGTTATTGCTGGTGTGAGATGATATCTCATTGTTGTTTTGATTTGCATTTCTCTAATGGCTAGTGATCCTGAACATGTCTTCATTGTTTATTGGCTGCCCAGATCTCCTCCTTTGTGAAGTGTCTGTTCATGTCCTCTGCCCATTTTTTATTTGTCTTTTTCTTATAGAGATGTTGTAGTTTCCTATATATTTTAGAAATTAGTCCCTGTCTGATGAGTCATTGCAAAAGATTTTCCCCATTCTGTGGGTTCCCTTTTTACTCTTTTGGTGAAGTCTTTTGATGCACATGTTTTTAATTTTTAGTATCTCTCAATCATCTATTTTGTCTGCTTTTGTTTCTGTAATTTTCATAATCCTTGGTAGTCTGTGTATTCCCTGAATTAGAGCCCTCACATCTGTCCCTATTTTTTCATTGATGACCTTCATAATTTTGGGATTCACATTTAGGTCTTTAATCCATGCTGAGTTGGTTTTTATATAGGGCATGAGGTAAAAGTCTTGTTTGAATCTTTTGCATATCGCTTTCCAGTTCTGCCAGCACCGTCTATTAAAGAGACTATCTCTTCCTCATTCAATGTACCTAGGCACTTTGTCAAAAATCAGTTGGCTGTATGTGGATGGGTTAATTTCTGGATTCTCTACTCTGTTCCATTGATCAAGATATCTTTCACTGTACCAGTGCCAGGCTCTTTTGCCCACCATAGCCATGTAGTATAGATTTTGATATTGGGGAGTGAGAGGCTTCCAACCTTCTTCTTAAGCAGTGCTTTGCTTATCCTGGGTCTCTTTCCTTTCCATAGAGTTTGTAATTGTCTTTTGTATCTCTGAAGAATGTTGCTCAAATCTGGATTGGGATTGCATTATATGTGTAAATTGCTTTGGGTAGTATTGGCATTGTCACAATATTGAGTCTTCCTATCCAGGAACATGGTATGTTCTTTTACTTTTATAAGTCTGTTTTGGTTTCTGTAGTGTTTTGTAATTTTCTTTGTATAGGTCCGTTGTGTCTCTGGTTACATTTATTCCAAGATATTTCATCCTTTGGGTGGCTATTGTAAATGGAATTGCTTTTCTAATGTCCTTTTCAGCGCTGTCATTGTTACTATAGAGGAATCCAACTGATTATTGTATGTTGATCTTATTTATACCCTATGTGTAAGTTTAGGTAGGTTGTGTTTTCTAAAATGTATCCATCTCTAAGTTTTCAAATTTGTTGGAGTACAACTCTTCATAGTTTTCTGTTATTATCCTTTTGATTTCCTTTGGTTCAGTTGTGACATTGCCCATGTGGTTTCTAATGTGGGTTATTTGTGTTTTCTCCCTATTTTCTTTTGTTAGGTTTGCCAGTGGTTTGTCAATTTTGTTAATCCTTTCAAAGAACCAGCTTCTTATCCTGTTGATTCTTTCTATAGTTTTTCTGTTTTCCATCTCATTTATTTCTGTTCTTATCTTTATCATTTCTTTTCTTTTGGTGATTGTACTTTCCCTCTGTTAGTCTGTTTCTAATTGTAGGACATGCTATGTTAATGTGTTAATTTTGTTTCTTTCTTCTTTTTGGATGTGTGCATTTATCACAATAAACTTTCCTCTCAACATTGCTTTCAGTGTGTCTGAAAATTTTGGTATGTTGTGTTTTCATTCTTGTTTGTTTCTAGGAACTTTATGAATTCACATTTAATTTGTTCTTTTACCCAGTCACTTTTCAGCAGGGTGTTATTCAGTTTCCATGTATTCTTTGGTGTTCTTATTGTTGATTTCTAGTTTTATAGCATTGTGGTCTGAAAAGATGTTTTGTAGTATTTTGATGTTTGTAAATTTATGAAGGCTTGCTTTGTGACCTAACGCATGCTAAATTCTGGAGAATGTTTCATGTTCACTGGAGAAGAATGCATATTGTGTTGTTGGGTTGAATGCTCTGTACACGTCTATGAGGTCGAGTTGGTTGATTGTGCTGTTTAGCTCCTCTGTAACTTTGTCAAGTTTCTTTCTTATTGTTCTGTCCTTTTTTGAAAGTGGTGCATTAAAATCTCCCACTATAATTGTAGATTTATCTATTTCTTTCTTCAATTTTAGTAAGGTTTACTTCATATATCTATGTGTTTTGTCATTGGGAGCATAGATATTTATTATGGTTATGACGTTTTGCTCAATTGACCCTTTGATCATCAGATACTGTCCTTCTTTAACTCTTATGCTGGTTTTGGTGTTAAAGATTACTTTATCAGAGATTAGTATTGCCACTCATGCTGTTTATTGTTGCAGTTAGCTTGGTATATATTTTTTCTTTCCTTTAATTTTTAGTCTGTTTTTGTCTTTGTGTGTAAAGTGTGTCTCTTGCAGGCAGCATATTGAAGGGTCTTGTTTTCTTATCCATTCTGCCACCCTTTGTCTCTTCACTGGTGCATTCAATCCATTGACATTCAATGTAATCATTGATAGGTATGAATTAATTGCTGCCATTATGTTAATTTTTTGGTAGTTCTGTTCGTTCCTTTGTTCTACATGCTTCCTTGTGCTGAGTTTGTGTTTGTTGTGCTATTTCTTGTCGGTTTTCTCTTAGTTTTCATGTTCTGCTTGGAAGTTCATTTTCATGGTAAGTTGTGAAGTATTAACTTTCTTTGGAGTTACCTAAGAGTCTATTAACTTTTTTA
>NW_006408908.1:1582089-1596975 GCF_000296735.1 Chrysochloris asiatica
GGTATGTTTGGCTTCTTGAATGCTTATCTTCTCATCTTTCAAGATGTTAGGGAAATTTTCTTCCAGAAGCTCTTCAACTATCTCCTCTGTGGGCTTCTCTGATTCTTCCTGTTCTGGAATGCCAATAATTCTTAAGTTGTTCTTTCTTCATGTTATCCAGCATTAATCTTAGACTCTCTTCAGATTTTTTTATGCTTTATTTCCTGCTTGCTCTTCTAATTTAGCAGTATTGAGAGATTTGTCTTCAAACTCGCTGGTTCTGGCTTCCATCTCTTTAATTCTGCTCCTTTCCCCTTTCAGTGTATTGTCCATTTCTGATATTTTATTATTAGTCATCTGGACTTCTTTTGCAGGTTTTGAATTGTTTCCAATACTGTATCAATCTTGTTTGATTGCTCTTGTAGTACTTTCCTGACTTGTTCCTTGTTTTCATCCACCCCATTTTGGAACATTTGAGTTTGTTTCTGTATAATTCTTCTGAATTCCTTCACAGGCAAATCCAAAACCTGCTCTTTCTCTCCTGGAGAGCCTTTGTCAGTCTCCAGCTCATTTGTCTCAGTTACTCTTTTCTGTTTTTGGTATGTTTTGAGCTCTTTTGTTGTATTTTATTTCTGTCATTTCCAGTAGTTATGTTGGTGTTTAATGCTTAAATGGATGTGGTTGCTGTGTTATTCAGCTTACTGTGTGTCTCCTCATGGATATGACCAGGAGATTGGCTTCCCTTTTTGTGTGCAATGCTTAGCAGCTGTTATTGGCTCTTGTCTCAATGGTGAAATATTATGGAGTATGCTTGTAGCTTGGCTATATGGCCACAATTGCTGTATCTTCCTGGGTAATGTAGAGAGAAAAAGATCCCACCTCCAGGAAAAATGAGTGATCAAAGGGATCAAAAGCAGAAGCTATATAAAAGCAGAGACAAAACTCACCACTTTGAAACAAAAATAAAACTGTGGCCAGCTGTCTAGTCACCTTGCTACACAGGCAGTGTATGTGCACTGTAGAAGCCTCCAGGAGTTGGTGGGGGTGTCCACTCACTCAGGCCTCTTCTGTAGTCATTACCGTAGAGGTGCACAGATAGATATTGAGAAGTTATTGGGAAAAATATTGTCTACTATTTTTGTCTATGAATGTCAGTTAGGTATCTGTGTGTACACAGCATAATTCTCATGATAGTTGTGTCCTTTTATGTTGGGGTTTTAGAGATTGTTCATATGGTTTGCCTGTCAGGCCTGATAGGCCGGCTTTTTTCTTGCTGGATATGCTGGAGTAAAGGGTCCCACACAAGTTAATTTTAGGGCTGCGACCCAGAGGTTGACACCATAAGCAGCTGCCAAAGAATTTGTCCTTGGGACTGATAGGGCTCTTTCTCTGTGTGCTGTGGGAAAAACTGTGGGCTCAACGCTGAACTTTTTTTGGGGGGATGTGCATTCACCTGCCTGAAGACATACAGACTGGTCAAAGAAGGCGCAACAAGGAAGAGGAGGAAAAGATGTATAGAATCTCCCTGCACATACTTTTGCAAATGTCACTGCACTGTGTTTAGGGCTGGTTCCCTGTGCCCGTCTGGCTGTAGCCCCGACCTCTACGCTCACCCTGGTGGGGTGGCCACAAAGGGAATTCCACTCCTAGAAAGATCCCCAAATTGCAGTATTTTCCTTTATACCATGTCTTTTCCACTGGCATGTGTGGGAAACTAGCACCCTGCACTTTATGCTAGATCCAGAGTTCTGGTGCTGTTCTGTGAAAGCAGCTTCTCTGAGTTTTCAGTCCCTCCCACAGAACCTGTACTACCTGACTCTGTCTCTGCCACCACCAAAACTGGAACTTGCTACTGGTATTTTAAATACCAGCAGGGCCAGGTTTCAGATGAGCTTCCAGATGAAGACAGACTGTTCTGTCCTCTGAAAGCAGCCTTTCAAGGATGAAGAAAAACCTCAGATGAAGGAGTGAAGACAGAGATGCATTCATGGCTCACACACAGCTCAGCCATCCACTCATGCTGTGGCCCCAGGGCAGGGCCAACGCAAAGACCCTCTGTCCCCAGCTCAGGATTAGTCCCACTTGCAAATATGTTTTTTAAACAACATAAAATGTGCCTATACATGTGGACCTCACCAGATGGAATACACAGGAATCAAACTGGCTACATCTGTGGGAAAAGACAATGGAAAAGCTCAACAGCATCAGACAAAAGAAGACTAGGAGTTGATTGTATAACAGACTATCAATTGCTCATACACAAATTCAGGCTGAAGCTGAAGAAAATTAAAACAAGTCCACAAAAGCCAAAATATGACCTTGAACATATCCCGCCTAAATTAGAGACCAACTCAAGAACAGATATGATGCATTAGACACTAATGAGCAAAGACCAGAATGGTTGTGAGATGACATCAAGAACTTCATACAGGAAGAAAGCAAAAGGTTATTAAAACAACAGGAAAGAAAAGAAATATTAAAAAGTATATCAGAGAATTATCTAATATCTCTTCTAGCCATAGTCTGTAACTCCCACCAAACAAACTTTCTGCCCTGCTGGGTCTGGGTAAGAGAAGGTGGGAGAAGCTACTGATAGGATGACTTGATACAGATGTGGATGTTAGCAAAGTTAACTGTAATTTTAAAGACTTGAAACTCTAGCATGGGAATAAAATGAATCATTTCAGAAGGAGAAGGTGGGAATCCCATGACCATTAAAGAAGAAGAAGCAGGAGTGGAGCACATTGAACCTGCTTGACCCAGTTGTGACACTGGAAGAGTAACAGAAGAACAGCTTCAGCACACCCAAGAGCCAGAGCATGAGACAGAGAAGTTGGTTTTCCAGCCTACAGAGAAAATAAAGCTAAGTTTACTCTGGGTAAGAGACTTGCTTGTAGAGTAGAGTGACTGTAGGCACCTAATTGCGTGAGCTAGGTTTGATAACTCATAAATATAGAGCCAAGTGTCTTCAGGCTGAAGCTTATGGTGTAGTGTGTCCTATGGGCAGAGCCCTGGTGTGGTGCTGTGGGTTAATGTGCTGGACTGCAAAGTCAGTTTGGACACAAGGTCGGCATTTCAAGCTCACCAGCTACTCCTCAGAAACCCTATACAGGGTCACTATGGGTCAGAACTGACTCAATGACACTTAACAAAAACAACAAAAGAGTTTGGTAACACTGGCCAGACAGACAGAGGCCTGTCTGTGGGCACGACTTAGGAGAGGCTGTCCTGACTGGAAGAACTGTGCTCTAAACATTTTCTGATCCTGTATTGTAACGTGCTATCTTCCCTAATAAACCCCATAACTTGGAATATGGTATCTAAGTTCTGTGTGGCCATTGCAATGAACTGTTGAACCCACATAAAAAGTAAGGAGTACTTTGGGAAGGAAGGTTCAGTGTCATATTTTTTACACAAAGAGACTCTGCAATTTGTTCTTGAACATAAAGAAACTAAAGCAACTGGAAGAAATGAGGAAGTAAAAGAGCTGACCTGAAAATTTCCAAGGGCAGCTTGAGAAGACATTCAAGTATTAGAATGAAGTGTGTAAAGACTTCGAGTTGGAAAACCAAAAGAGAAGACCATGATCAGCATTTCTCAAGTGGAAACAACTGAAGGAAAAAATGCAAGCCTAGAGTTGCAATATTGAAAGATTCAATAGGCAAAATAATTTCATGATGCAGGAAACATCAAAAGAAGATGGAAGAAAATACAGTCACTGTTTCAGAAAGAATTGGTTGATGCTCAACCATTTCAAAAGGTAGTGTATGATCAAGAACCCATGGTACTGATGAAGAAGAAGTCAAAGTTGTACTGAAGGCATTTGCAGGAATTGAGGCAATACAAATTTCAATGTTTCAACAAACTGATGCAGCACTGGTAGTGTTTACTCATCTTTGTCAAGAAACTTGGAAGACAGCTACAAGGTCAATTGATTGGAAGAGTCCAGATATTTGTGCCGGTTCCAAAGAGAGGTGACCCAATGAAATGTGGAAATCATAGAACTATATCATTAATATCACATGTAAGCAAAATTTTATCCAAGATAATTAAAATATGGTTGCAGCAGTACAACTACAGGTTGTTGTTGTTGTTGTTATGTGCCGTGGAGTCGGTTCCAACTCACAGTGACCCTGTACAGGGTTTCCAAGGCTGTAAATCTTTATGGGAGCTCATCTTTCTCCCGTGGAGCAGCTGGTAGTTTCAAACTGCTAACCTTGAGGTTAGCAGCCCGATTCATACCCACTACAGTACAAGAGCTTTTGACAGGTAGCTTCCAGAAATTCACGCTGGATTCAGAAGAGGACATGGCATAAGGGATATCACTGAAAATGTCAGATGAATCTTGGCTAAAAGCAAAGAATACAAGAAAGAAGTTTACGTGTGCTTTAATGACTATGCATTCGACTATGTGGATCATAACAAAATATGGATAACATTGTGAAGAATGGGTATTTCAGAACACTTAGTTGTGTTCATGAGGAACCTGTACATAGATCAAGAGGCAGTCATAGAACAGAAGAAGGGGATACTGAATGGCTTAAAATAAGGAAAGGTGTGCACCAGGGTTACATCCTTTCACCATAGTTTCTCAATCTGTATGCCAAGCAAATAATCCAGAAGCTGGATTATAAGAAGAAGAAGGTGACATCAGGATCTGAAAAAGATCTGTGATATGCAGATGACACAACCTTTCTTGCTATAATTGAAAAGGACTTAAAATACTTATTAATGAAGATCAAACACTACAGTCTTCAGTATGGATTGCACCTCATTGTAAAGAAAACAAAACTCTCACAACTGGACCAATAAATAACATCATGATAGGTAGAGAAAAGATTGAAGTTGTCAAAGACTTCATTTTGATTGGACCTATAATCAGCATGAATGTGGCACTGTAGGATAAGTGCTGGACCATAAAGTTGGTTTGAACTGCAAGGCCAGCATTTTAAACTCACCAGCCACTTGTTGGAAACCTTATGTAGGGTTGCTATAAGTCAAAACTGATGGCGCTTAACAACAACAACCTAATCACCACTCACTGAAACAGCAGTCAAGAAATCAAATGATTAATTGCATTAGGCAAATTTGATGCCAAAGATCTCTTTAAAGCAGTAAACTACAAAGATGTCTCTTTGAGGACTAAGGTGCCCCTGACCCAAGCCATCGTATTTTCAATCCCCTCATATGTATTTGAAAACTAGACAGTGAATTAGGCAGACTCTAGAAGAATTGATGCATTGAATTACAGTGTTGGTGAAAAATACTGAAAGTACCATCGACAAAATAAATCTGTGTAGAAAAAGTTTGGTCAAAGTTCTCCTTAGAACTGAGGTGTTAAGACTTTGTCATTCTATGGACATGTGGTCAGGAGGGACCAGTCCTTGGAGAAGGTGGTAATAATGAACATAAAACATAACAACAATTGTGAGGACGGGACAGGGCTGGGCAGTTTTCCTTTTGTTGTGCATAGGGCTGTTATTAGTTGAAACTGACTGGATAAAACCTAACAACAATAACAGAACTGAGCTTACAATATTGGCAAGATATCAAACGACGTATTACATTCGGCAAATCTGCTGCACAAGACCTTTTTAAAGTGTCGAAGAGCAAAGATGTCAGCTTGAGGACTAAGGTGCACTAATTCTCTGATTGTTGTTGTGTGCTGTTGAATAGATTCCTACTTGTGAAGACTCTCTTGTCAACTTGACAAGACCAGGATTTAGCAGTTAAGATGTGCTTATTCTCATGGTGATTAAATCTAAAACAGGCATAGGTAACTGTATGATGAGTGGCTATGAGCAACCAATCAAAAAAAAGGGATGCTTCCTTGGGGGTGTGGCTTGCTCCCAATATAATGGATTTCCCTTTCTCTCTGCTGGTGCTCTACAATTGTAAGCCATTTCATTGATGATAAACTTCTCTTTATATATATCATATGTATGTTTCACTGGCTTCTCTAGAAAACCTGGCCTAAGACAGACATCATGTGACATAGTAGAGAAGTACCTTTTAGTATTTCCATGGTTGTAAGTGTTATGGTAACAGATCACCAGGTATTTCTCAGAGTGGATTCAAACAGCTGACCTGTTGGTCACTAGTGAAGCAAAAGATTCAGTAATGGTAGCCAGGCCTTTCTTCTTGTCTCATGGCAAAGAAAGCAGCAGTTTAAAAGGGTAATTAAACCACAGGCTAGGTAATTGAAAAAAATTGTTAAGTCAAAAGGTAATTGTTGCTGTTGTGAAGTGCTGTTGAGTCAGTTTCGACTCATAGGGTATCTGGGGAGCAGCTGGTTGGTTTGAACTGCTGACCTTGTGGTGTGTGGTTCAGTGCTGATCCTACAGTGCCATACCAGGAAACCCAAAAGGTAACTAATTCCACTGAAATTTAAGTACCTGAAATTTTAGAGCAACGAATCCTTAAATGAGACTATGGCCCTTGGTCACCCTTTAGTCCTAGAACTGAACTCATTCCCATGGCTCAATTTTTCAGCCAAACAATACATAGGTCGATAACAACAGCATTTGCAAGGTATGTTGTTGTTGTTATATGCCATCGAGTCGGTTCCAACCCATAGCGACCCTGTATAGGGTTTCCGAGGGTGTAAATCTTTACGGGAGTAGAAAGCCTCATCTTTCTCCCGCGGAGCAGCTGGTAGTTTCGAACCGCTGACCTTAAGGTTCGCAGCCGATTCGTAACCACTAAATAATGAACCATTCGAGAACAAATGGGCAGATTTAATTCAGGACAAAGTTCAGAAGGGTTGGGGGTGGAAAATACATGGAGGAAGTTGAATAACTGATGTTAGATTGTGGGGATTGCAATTAATGACATGAAACAAAATGTGTATGAGATGTTGAATGGAAAACTGATCTGCTCTGTAAACCTTCACCTAAATCACAATAAAAATAAACAAAACACAAGCAAAAAACTCCTTGAAGATTAGCACCATAGGATGCTTGAAAAAGTTCTATCATTTGCATGCACAGTTCCCTAGGAGATTGGGAGAAAGTGGATTTAGTAAATTGGTGGGAGGGAAAGGGGATGAGGGAGTCTAGGAGCATGACCACAGAAGCCTGGCTCAGCAGCCTGAGGACAGCAGGGTGCCCAGAAAGCTCACTTCAACAGAAAGCTCTGGAAGATAGTCAATTTCCATGGGGTGAACACACAAACCCAGTGATGCTGGTTTGGGGTAAAGCCCGGGCTTCAAACTGAACAATTATCAGCAGCATCCAAAGTCAGTGGGAGTTCCATTATCATCAGAGAAGTGGAACAGACTGTGGGCTGTCAAACACTGTCACAGGCAGCTAATTCTCAAAGGCAGCCCTCAGTGACTCCTTGCCAGTGAGGATGGAGCAGTGCAGGATGTCTTCCTGATCATGCATTTCTATTATTCCATCAGCCAGGTTCTACATCACAGAAGGCAGCACAGGTCAGTCCTTGGGACAACCATGGACAAAGCTCTCAAGCGGAATGGCATGGAAATGTATGTGCTTTAAATCCCAGGACCTCAAAGCCTCCTGACTAGATGTTTTTTACAAGATTTATAAAATGTGAGAGATGCAAGCTCACAATTTACTAAAATCCCACAGCACAGTCTCTTGCAGCACAGGTTACAGACTGAGTGGGTTTTTCCAAATGTCACTCATTTGAAGATTCACCAGGACCAGCACATTGATGATGAGTGCTGTACTCTTGTGCTTTTTAAAAATTACTCACAAAGCTATGGATTTCAACAGAGGTCTACGTGACACTGAATGCAGGCAGCTGGGGCAACAGAGAGAATAAGAAGGAACGGAATATTGGGGCCGTTCTCAGCTGCTTAAGCAGAGCACAAAAGCCCAGAGACTTGCTTAACTGTCTTGGGCTTGAAAATGCATCTGCTGGAGGTGTTATTTCTGAGGTGGTTCATTATGGATTCCTGGGGTGAGGTTGCCCAGGAAACTAAAGCACAGTGGGAAAGGGAATAGAGCTATGTAATTAGAGGCAGGATGGCGAGGACAAGGGTGAACATTAAAGAGAGAGGTGGATGGATCCTGTGTTTCTAAAACTCCTGGGGTTCCATCCAAGCCAGGAACTGGGCTGTATATGTGTGACAGACTGGGGGCCCTGTCTGCTGCTTCAGTCAGTCTTTGCTTGCCTCAGTTCCTGTACATTGTGCTTAGGGATTTTTACACTCTCAAAGCTCTTGAGAGGAACATATAGGAGAGTGGGAGCAGGCACAGGGGCAGACCTAGTAAATGGATGGTTCAGGGAAGGACACGGAGCCTTCCTGAGCTAGCTGGCCTGGCTCTTACCTATCCAGGTGTCTGGCTGTTGCTATAGCAACAGCTTTAGCCAAGAAGATCCTTTCTCTTTCCTGGTCATTCCAGTTCATTGCAGCCTCCTGGATCCTGCAATGTCTGCTTTCTTCCTCTTCCCTTCCTTCTTCCCTCCTTCCCTCTCGCCTTTACTGGCTTCCTTCCTAGCCATATTTATAAACATTAATTGAGCACTTGCTATATGACAACTACTTCGGGAGGACACAAGCAGGAGAGCCTGAGTGATGCAAAAGGTTAATGCACTGTGATACTAAGCAAAAAAATTTGGATGTTTGAATCTACCTAGAAGCACCTCATAAGAAAGGCCTGGCTATCTATGTCCCCAAGATCAGCCATTAATTTTGGAGCCGAGATCTATTCTGACACACCTGGGGTTGCCAGGAATTAGAGTAGACTTGATAGCAACAGATTAAAGGTATTAACATGCTGTTTCCAGACTCAAGGTACAACCATCTTAGCAGTAGTGTTCAATAGATAAACACATCCCTAGCTCCTGGTGTGGTGCTGTGGGTTAATGTGCTAGACTGCAAAAGTCAGTTTAAACAGCAAGATTGGTGGTTCAAGCTCACCAGTAGCTCCTTGGAAACCTTCTAGAGGGTCCCTATGGGTTGGAACTGACTCGACGGCACTTACCAACAAAAATCTAGTTACTTAAGGAGCTCTGGTAGCATAGTGGTTACGAATTGCTCTGCTAAACTCAAGGTCAGCAGTTTGAAACTACCAGCTGTTCCATGGGAGAAAGATAAGGCTTTCTGCTCCTGTAAGGATTTATAGCCTCAGAAACCATGTACAGGGTCACTATGAGTCAGAACCAAGTCCATGGCACACCACCACCACCACCACCTAGTAACTTACGGGAATCCTGGTGTGGCACTATGTGTTAATGTGCTGGACTGCAAAGTGGGTTAGAATGGCAAAGTCGGCAGTTCAAGTTCACCAGTTGCTCCTCAGAAATCTTATACAGGGTTGCTATGGGTTGGAACTGACTCACTGGCACTTAACAATAACAACAAAAATGACAACAACAACCTAGTTACTGGAGTCCTGGTGCTGCAGGATAATGATCTGGACTACAAGAGCAGTTTGAGCCACAAGGTTGTCAGTTCAAACCCACCAGTCGCTCCTTGGAAACCCTTACACAGGGCTGCTATGGGTCGGAACTGATTCGATGTCACTTAGCAACAACGTCACCACCCAGTCACCACTTGTTCCATATTTTTCACTCCTTTGCTCCCTAGTTTGATTTTAACACAGCAGCCAGAGAGAGCCGATACAGTAGAACCTGTGAGAACTGGAATTGGACACCACTGACTTGTTTTCTGGCTTGTGAGAGTTAGTTCTGTGTTCCTGCCATGTTTAAGACCGAATTCTCTCATTGATTTTTGCGTGGATGGGGCACGTAGACACAGTTACTCCAGCAGAGTTTACTATGCTTCTTCTCTGTCCCTCACACGTCTGAGCAATGTAATGGGCATGATTCACAGTTAATCAATTAATTAGTGGATTTGCTGTTGTTGTTATATGCCACTGAGTTGGTTCCGACTCATAGGGATAGTGTATAGTTTCTAAGGGTGACTGGTGGGTTTGAACTGGGACTTTATGGTTACCAGTCCAATGGTACACTAGTGGCTTTAGCCTCTGAATAGTATTTACTGAGCTCTGTGCTAGGCCCTGCAGAAGGTTCTGGGAGGCAGAAGAACAAAGCTGCCCCTCACCGCCCCTCCCAGTCTGGCAGGGTCCAGAGAGAAAGCCAATTTTGAAGAAGTAATTACAAGCATGAGAGTATCATGAAGAGGAAGCACTGAGTGCTATGAGAACATCTAGCTGGAGGTACCTAGCACTGTCAGATCAGGGAGGACCTTCCTGAGAATGGGTGTTTCACTGAGTCATCATGATAGACACAAAAACATCCCTGGGAAAGCCACAAATGGAATTCCAGTGGGTGCAGATTGTACCTAGTCCTCACTCAACCCGGAAAGCATAGGACAGACTTCTGCCTTCTAAGAAGACTGCAGTCAGGAACAGAAATAAACATTCCTCGTTTCTCTTTCTGCCATTGTGTCAGTATAGAACCAGGAGCTACAGCATGACCTACCCCAGGTTACTACCTTACTAAGCACACTGTGGGACCTTGCTCTGACCCTGGTGGAAGGTGAAGGAGATTCTCAGGGCCAAACCATCTCTTCCTTGGTGTGATGTTGTTGATGTTAAATACTGTTGAATTGGTTCCAATTCATAGCAACCTCGTATAGGCTTTCCAAGGAGCAGTTGGTGGAGTTGAACTGATGACTCTGTGATTCACAATCTGGTGCTGATCCTACAGCGCCACAGTGTGATTGTTGTTGTTAAGTGCCAAGTCAGTTCTGACCCATAGTAACCCTGTATAGGGTTTTTGAGGAACGATTGGTGAGTTTAAACAGTGCTGACCTTGTGGTTCAAACTGACTTTGCAGTTCAGTGCATTAACCCACAGCACCTTCAAACTACTCAGCATCCTCTAATTTTGATAACCAAGTCTGAACAGGAAATCAGTGTTGCATGGGCATCTAAAAAGTCTGGACTGGGCAGCTCCCCTTGCTAGAAAGTGTCCACAAAGGGTCAAGAGAAAAAAAGTGCTCTGTGAGGAATGTCTCATCACTGTCTGTACAAGGACAATGGGAGAAGAAGGAAAAGCCACAAAATGTGCATAGGAACAGCTAAGGAGCAGCTTCCTTAACAGCCTGCCCATGGGCTCTTCCACCTGGGGAAGCCTGAGTGAGATGGAAAGCAGCATCTAAATGAGATCCAGGTCTTCTTTGTCCTTAGGTGAAGGATGCAATGATTGGATTGCAGTTAGCCGGGCTCTAGCCTGAAACGCTATCAAGCGGCCCATATACAAGGGGGCTTCAAAAAGTTCAGGGACAAATGAATGAAAAGATAATGGAATTTTCCACCCACTTCTTGACGCCCTCTCACATATAAATGTGTCTGAGGCCTGAACTTGTTAGATGTAGAAATGTCACACAGTGTAACAAGTAGATTAAATGGATAGCCAGTTGTTTTTCATTACCAGGGTCAAATTTACAGAGCAAATTTTTATTCTACTAAGAAACTTTGTGCAAATTTCTACTTTATGACAAATATATTTGTTGGACAGTGGCTCACCATTTATGAATCTAACCTGAAGATTGATAGTTCAGATTTACCCAGGGGCAGGCTGGTGATCTGCTTCTGTAAAGATTACCAAAACCCCAACCTGTTACCAGTGAGTCGATTTTGAATCATCGCAACCTTATCGGACATAGTAGAACTGCCCCAGAGGGTCCCCAAGGCTGTCATCTTTATGGAGCAGACTGTTGGCTGTCCCATCTTTCTCCCACAGAGTGAGTGGCTGGTAGGTTTCACCTTCTGTTGAGGCGCTGAATGCTTAGCCACTGCAGCCTCTGGAGCTGTTCTCTTCTGTCACACACACACACACACACACACATGTCACATCATGAGTTGAAATGCACTTGACTGCAGCAGCTTTTGTGGTTGTTGTTTACTATGTGTCCTGCTGGTGTTATGGGATAAGCATTGGTGTGCAAGGCCAGCAGTTCAAATCCACCAGTCACTTCATGGAAGCAACAGTAGGCTATCTGTCCCATAAAGATGTATAGTCTGAGAAACCTATATAAGGTTGCTAGAAGTCAGAACCAACTTAATAGCAATACTTTTGGGTTTGGGATATGTGTATCGGAGTCCTTATGTGGTACAAATGAGTAATGTGCTTGGCTGGTAAGCAAAAGACTGATGGTTCAAGTCAACCCAAAGATACTTCCAAAGAAATGCCTGCTGATCTACTTCTGAAACATCACTCATTGAAAACCCTGGGGAGAACAGTTTTACTCTGAAATACACAGGGTTGTTATGAGTCAGAATCAACTCAATGGCAACTGCTTACTGCTTTACTAAATCTATGGCATCAAACAAGGCACCTGGAGAAACACATAGACTCCGAACAGAATCTCTTTCTTTCTGGTTAAGAGTGTAGGATCTTCTGGCATCTTCATGCAGATGTCAATTGTTGTTAAGTGCTGTTGAGTTGGTTCTGACCCATAGCGACCCTGAATAGGTTTTCCAGGGCTGGAAATCTTTACAGGAGCAGAAAGCCTCATCTTTCTCCCACAGAGCAGCTGGTAGTTTCGAACTGCTGACCTTGCGGTTCACAGCCCAATTCGTAACCACTACACTACCAGAGCTCAGATGCCAGTACGTGTCCATTTTTGGAAGGCAATTACCTTGTCTTCATTTAGAGCAGGGATTTTATTTCTCCGGAAGACATGAGTTCCAATAGACACGCTGAGGGCCCTGTAAACACCTTCCTCAGCATCTGGGTGACAAGCAAAATAGAGCAGCATCTGAGTGTAGTCAAGCTGGGGCAGATCATTGTCGTAGTCAGCGAACAGCTGGAAGAAGAACTGTCAAAGGAAAAGAATTTGGTCAGAAAGAAAAATTGTTCTCTCTGGTAGTCAGTAGATGGCAAGGAAGAATTCCTCCAAGATTTCACCTTCTAAGGATTAGCAAGGGTCCTTTCAAAGAATCCCATTAGTAACTCTAACATATCAAGGGTGGTCACTAACAGAAAGGAGTTTCTGGGATGTGCCAACATTGGTGCCCTCGTAAGTGTCTGAGCAGTGCTGGTCTGAATGAGGCTTTGCCGTAACCCACGTGAAATGACTGTGGCTTGCACAGGTGGCAGCAATGGCACTGGTGAGAACTGGTCTGGTGCTTGGTAGATTTTAAAGGTAGAACAAACAGGATTTCCACAGGGGCTGGATGTGGCATTTGAAAAGAGCAAAATTGGGAATGACTCCCAGAGTTTTGGTTCCAGCAACTGCAAGGATGGCATTTCCATTGGTTTACGTGGAAGAGGCTTTAGGTGAAGTTGGGAGAGTTGGGTGGCAAGGAGAGGAGATCAGCGTCCTGTTTTGGATGCAACTGGAGCAACTGGAACAGTCAAATGAGCAGTGCATCTAGGAGTCTAGAGGGTAGAACAGAGCTTTGGAGTTGGGGTAGCCATTTGGGATTCATTAGCAAATAGATGGCATTTTAAGCTACAAGACTGGCTTTAACCAATATTAGCCAGCCAGAGGGAATGGAAAAATGCTATGTATGTTCAATGAACAGAAACTGAAAAAGAACACAATATTGTAACTTTTAATAGACCAAAATGCAAACCACTTGTCTCAGAAAAAAATCTCTTAAGGGTTTGAGACAGTGGGGACATCGCTTTTGGTGCTAACTGTGTGGAAAGACAGACAGCCAGGGCACATGGCTGAGTCATAAGGAAGTGTGTTGTCACTATCAGTAGACAGTAATGTGATTGCCAGACAGAGCTGTCTCATGGTTCCTTTTCTGGGTTCATTTGGACTTCTCATCCAGCGCGTGGGTCTCTGAGGTCATCCAGGCCCATAGACGGTGACTTTTGCCAGTCCTCAGGAGACCCTAATTGTGTGTGACTCAGAGACAGGGCCCAGATCACAGAGAACAATGATGACAAAGCATAAAACCAAAAACCAAACCCACTGCCATCGATTATAACTAGATGGGGTTTCTGAGACAATAAATCTTTCTCTGGTGGAGTCGCTGGAGGGTTTGAGCCATCGACTTTGCAGTTGTGTGTTAGGTAAAGCATAGGAGCTGGCCAAACCTTAGACTACAGTCCAGGCTCTCACCTTAAGAGAAGGCACAGTGAGTCATTGCAGAATTGGGGGTGAAGCCCAGGATTCCTAATTCCTGGGGACATTTCTTTTCCCTGATTCTGTGACTCTGTAGGATAAACACTGAATCGCACAGTCTGCTTGAACCTCAAGGTCAGTGGTTCAAACTCACCAGCCACTCCTTGGAAACCCTATACAGGGTCACTATGAGTTGGAACTGTCTAGACAGCACTTAACAACAACAATAATTACAGAAAAAGTACTTTTTTTTTTCTTCATATTTCTCTTTGAATACCTTTCTTTTAGCATGTTAACCATTAACCACTGTTGAGCCAAGTTAAGCTAACATGGTTAGCTTCTGCTTAGCTAGCACTTACCCAAGGCCTTCTGGGTATCAGTCACTGCTGCAAGAGCAGCATATATGTGAACTCACTCTGTGTAATAACCCCACCACTCCCTGCCTGCTTTCTCCTACCCCCGTCTCCTGCTAACATCTAGCAGAGGTGCTCCAAAAATATACGCCCAATTGAAGGAAATTGCTCACTTTAAGGTTATAACTGGATTCATATTCAATTTTATACTGCAATTTTGAGCTAATGGCTCACTGGAAATTGAACAATTGATATGATATTATACATGGTTGTGGTGTTTAAATCTACTATTCAACTTTCCCATATCTTATTGAACTTGGCTGTGTTAGGAAATCTCTATTTTAAACATTTACACTGAAGTCAGAGTTTTTAGATTTTAATTTTATTTGTGGTCTCTGGGATGCAGACTCATGATAAAATTATTATTTGTAATAACAATTTGAGAACAGCAAGTTCTGATGAAACACGGGCAAAATGACAGAATCTTGTCCGAAGCTTTTGGAATTAGAAGGGTTCTAGTAACATAATCTAGTAG
>NW_006408908.1:1597305-1599380 GCF_000296735.1 Chrysochloris asiatica
ACGGCGCTTAACAACAAGTAGCATAATCAAGGTTGGTTGTTCAAACTCACCAGCCACTCCTTGAAACCCTATAAAGGGTTGCTGTGAGTCAGAACCAACTTGACAATACTTAACAACAACAACAACAACAACAACAGTGGCATAGTGGTCTGCTATCTTCAAGGTCAGCAGTTCGAATCCATAGCTGCTCCAAAGGAGAAAGAAGAGGCTTTCTACTCCTGTGAAGATTCATACCTCAGAAAGCCTACAGAGGATAACTGAGTTGGAATCAACTTGATGTTAGTTGGTTTGTTTTTGATTTTGGTTTTAGTTTAGAGACAAATATGTTGTGTAAAATATTAGCTTATTTGACAGATGAAGAAAATGAAAACTCAGAGAGATTATGAAAATTGTCCAAGATCACATGGAGGATGGGATGCTGTTAAAGGTTTGGGCCCCTACTTCTCTAAAGTTCTTAAATGCTGTCTCTTTTGTGAGTATTAAGTCTGCATTTGGGGAGTTCAGCAAAGGAATTGAAGTGGGGGAGTCAAAGAAATGTACACAAATGGTAGGAAAGACAAAGAAACCAGAAATATTATGATACTGCATCTTTTAAAGTTCTTAGTAATTACCTCTATAAGGTGCTCCTGCCTGTTGAATGGCAGTGGTTCAAGAGGATTTTCTGGAATTTTTATCTCTTCATCTCCTGTAAACCACAGACCAGCCTACACAGAACATAAACATGAAAATCATTAAAACAGTAAGCTGAAATGTAATGATTCCCTTAAAAGTACAAGAAATTGAAGTGTTTTTCCCCCACACTTCCCTGAAAAATGTTCCAGTATGGTGTAGTCTCTATAGGGAGTATGGTGGCTCTGTAGGATAAGCACTAGACTTCTGACCACAGAGTTGGTAGTTTGAGCCCACCAGCAGGAGAAAGATTGGGCTTTCTGCTCCTGCAAAGATTTATAGTTTTGGAAACCCTATACAGGGTCACTATGAGTCAGAACTGACTTGACAGAATTTAACAACAACAACAATGGTGTGGTCTCCACAGAGTGTACCATGAGGTGCAGGAGAAAACATCTAAAACTGTCAGTTATATTGATTTTTATCTGCTTCTTCTATAAATTTTAATTTTATATATTTTACAACATATATATTTTATAACAAGCATTGGAGTCCTGGTGTGGCATTGTAGGATAAGCACTGGACTAGTAACTGCAAGGTTGGTAGTTCAAACACTCTAGTTGCTCCTTGGAAACCCTATACTGTTCCTGTTGTTGCTAGGTGCAATTGAGTTGGTTCTGACTCAGAGTGACCCTACATACGGTTCCCAAGGAATTGCAGGTAGATTTGAACCACCAATCTTGTGGTTAGCAACCCAGTCCTTATCCTAAAGTGCCACACCAGGACTCCTATTACCTTGTTGTTGTTAAATGTCGTCAAGTTGGTTCTGACTCATAGTGACACTATATATGTTTTTCTTTTTAAAAAACTTTTATTGTGAATTGAGTGAAGGTTTACAGAGTAGACCATCAGTTGTACATTCAACAAATCATATATTTTGCTTCATGATATGGTTGCACTCTCCTCCATGCACCAGCAGTTAACAGAATTTACTTCTATTCACTCCAACCACTGCATTCCTCCCTGTGTCTTCAGCCATCCCATCTTTCTTGTGCCAATCTCCCTCAAGTTATATATTGCCTGCCCCATCACCCTTGTCAATGTGTGTCCACCCTCTACCACATGTAGTAAAAAACCACACAGGGATATTTAATTGTTTAAACAACTACAAGGCATATTCTGAAAGCCAGTCTTCTGGCTTCCAGCACACAACCTTTCTCTTTCCATGAGTCTAGCTAGAGTCCTCAGCTGCTCAATCTCTCCATGACATCACCTCTGCCTCCATATCTGGTATCACTGTTTCTCTGGTTAGGATCCCAAGTTCAGCTCATGCTGTTCTCTCTTGATGGTCCTAGGGTCCTCTGTTCCTGGAATGCAAGATTAACTATCCCCATCTTTTTGTTAAACAATCTCTGCCTTTACAGTTTGAATCTGATGACCACATGGCTTACTATGCTGGAAATTGT